>NC_043983.1:35497900-35637900 GCF_902150065.1 Myripristis murdjan
AGATCCAGGTTTCCAAGTGTTACAAACACACAGCCTAAACACGTCTGTGGTTAAACCACTGTGCCAATAAAACACACACACACACACACACACACACACACACACACACACACACACACACACACTGCAGTAGGTGGAGGAGTTTTGGAAGCCGTCAGTCAAACCGAGCGGAGGAACGTCCACGTTTCTCTTTGTTAGAAAAACACCACACACACACACACACACACACACACACACACACACACACACACAGAGAGAGAGAGAGATACATGCCCTGGGGGGTTGCCATGGTGACGGGCTGGTCTGATCCGGGCTCTGTCATGCAGCTGCTGGAAGCCTCCCTGCTCTGTCTTGTACCTTTTATCCTGCTTTATAACTTCATTTTTTTAATGCATTTTGCAGCACTTTTCCATTTTATGGCAGTTTTTATTTTTCTTGTCTTTTGCCTTTTTATACCAGATTTTTTTCAATCAAGCAGGTTAGGCTTTATTTACATAGCACTTGTCATACAAATGCATGGAACACAAAAAGACAATAAAAGCAGGCCGTGAGGAAACGGCGTCCTGAAGCTCGTCAGTTTGCAGCAGAAACATCAGAGGCAGCAGGACGAGAGACATCAAACTCCAAACAGCAACAACAGAAGTAGCAATAAAATGAGTATGAGATATGAAAAAGGACATTTCAGAAGCAGAAATAATTGATCACCTAAAGGAAACTGGGTCAGCTGCAGCTGCTCAAACTCTCAAGGAAAGAATTAAATTATAAGAAACAGAAAAAGGAATAAGAAATACAAAAATATGTGCCTTAGAACTATATCTATCTATCTATCTATCTATCTATCTATCTATATAAATATATATATGCATTTTATAAAATATGTGCATTAATCCTACTAAATATTACAACAATAAATACAGAGATAAGAAATTGAGCATATGTGAAAAAACAAACAAAAAAGTCTACCTATATACACCTTATATACACAAGTCCTAAATAAATTTAAATTATAAATATAGATTATAAATAAATAAATATAAATAATAATTATAATAATTATAATAATAATAATTTGTAGTTATTTTGTCTTTTTTAAAATCTTTTTTTGTGCATTTCTGCCTTGAATAAATGGTCTGTTCCCACAGCTGTGGTAAGGATCTGGCAGTGAGCTGTTCAGGGATCTGCTCAGGGATCTGCTCAGGGATCTGGCAGGGATCTGGCAGGGATCTGGCAGGGATCTGTAGCTGCTCCGGCCGCTCGGCTGCACCGGCCGCCTGGAAAGCCGAGCAAAATCAGAAATTGAGGTCAGTGCTGCCTCCTCCCTCCTCGCTGCAGCTTGGCTCAGTCTGAGCAGCACCGGCGCTCAAACAACAAGAGCAGTGACGGCGGCCATGACAGCGCTAAGCCCTCTCTGTCTCTTACAATAAAGACAAGAACATTATTTTGAAATAAACCTCAGAACAATTTTTTTCTCTGGGTTTTGTTGGACCCTGGAGCAGCAGCAGCACAGAGTCACAGGAGACACACAGGATCATTTTTTACAGCCCAGCGCAGCAGCAGCAGGTATTTTGGGTGATCAGTGAGTGACAGGTGCTGTGGCCACGCCCCCCTTTACCTGCCATCATGTGGGCTAAATTCACTCCGCCCTCAGCCCTCTGACCTCTGACCTCTGATGCTGGGCTTGCAGAGAACTGGACATCCAGTGAGCTGTTGAGTGGGCGGGTGTGAGCGTGACGCCGGCGGGCGTGAGCGTGACGCCGGCGGGCGTGAGCGTGACGCCGGCAGGCGTGAGCTGAGTCATCCATTTTCTTTGACGTGTTTGGAGGAAAAAGTGAAGCACGCACACCGTCCAAATGAAGTTCAAATGACACAAACAGACAAACGACAAAACGATAAAATCTGAAGTTTTGTGTCACTTGGTTTTGTGGCAGTGGCTTCATACTCTCATCATAATGTTCTGACCCTTATAGACTCTGAATAAACCAAAAAACACGTTTATTCCAGATTTATGACTAGAACAACTTGACACACAGAGCTGAGCTGCAGCTCAAATTAATCTTCAGGTTTCAGCTTTCAGATGATGCTCACCTCTTCTATTTGGCTTCTGCTGTTGACCTTTGACCTCCCCTGAAGGTCACCTGTCCCCCCACTAAGACAGGTCCAAAGAAAGGGCCGGAACAGTAAAGGGTTAAATGTTTTCCCTCCAGCCCTCAGTGTCTGATCTTTCAGCTGCTCCTGCACAGATCCTCATATAATCTCACGTTTGACTCCCATAAAATGTTTCAAGCTTTCAAACTTATAATGCAAACTCTTTTCTGCACTGGAGAGTTTGAACAGATTTCATCAGAAGGCTCAGGACAGTGGAGCAGCTGGTAACCTCACACTCCCCTCACCTTTCTCCTCCACATGACCACAGAGGAGAGGAGGAGTGATGAAGCCTGTCGACCCTGACCAGCCTGTCCTCTGTCCTCTCTCTCTCTCTCTCTCTCTCTCACTCACTCTCTCCCTCCCTCTCTCTCTGTCTGCAGATCTCCAGCTCAGAGAAGCCCCCTGCTGGTGAAGCTGAGACTGCAGCGTGCTCTGCTGCAGCGGGCGTGGAGCCGCCCGGGGACGGAGGCAGCAAGGTACCGCCTCAGACCGCAGACAGCCGGGGGGTGGGGTGTGTGTGTGTGTGTGTGTGTGTGTGTGTTTGTGTTGAGAACTTTTAAAATAATACTAATACCAATAACAATAACCATCAGTTTCATCATTATAAAGAATGCTGTCCTTTTCACCAGTAATAACAGTGCTACTACAACTGGTACCACTATAAATAATAATGAAAAATAAAAAATAAAACATAGCATAGCATAGTAGTAGTTGTAGTATCAATAGAAGTAGGAGTATCATTATCATTATTATTGTTGTTGTTGTTATCATCATCATATCAGTATTATTATTATCACTATTATAATAACTGTTATTAGTAGTAGTAGTAGTGGTAAGAGTATCATTACTGTTGTTATTATCATTATTATCATCATTATTGTCATTATTATCGTTATTATCATCATTATTGTTATTATCATTGTTATTACTATGATGTCATATACAAAGTATGCAGAAACACAGCAGAGAGCTGATGTAGTGTAAAAACGCCCTCCTGCAGGTGGAGATGGTGTTCTGGCTGCTGTCCATGCTGGCCAACCGGGACAAGGAGGAGATGTCCCGCACCCTGCTGGCCATGTCCAGCTCCCAGGACAGCTGCATCGCCATGCGCAAGTCAGGCTGCGTCCCCCTGCTGGTGCAGATCCTGCACGAGGCTCCGGGGGGCGGCGGGGAGACGACGGCGGGCGGCGCCACGGGCTGCAGCCGGGAGGCCAAGTCCCGAGCCAGCGCCGCCCTGCACAACATCATCTACTCGCAGCAGGACGAAGGCCAGGCCCGCAGGGAGATGAGGGTGCTGCACATGCTGGAGCAGATCAGGACGCACTGCGACAGCGGCTGGGACTGGATCGAGAGCCACGCCGGGACGCCGCTGGCCGGAGGAACCAAAACCACCGGTGAGCCACGTTCCCTCTAAACCTGATGGAAACAAAACCTGTAGAGAGCAGCGGGGGAAAGAGGGTCTCATTTAAAATGTCCTGGCAGTAAAAGTGACAGAGTTCCTTTTTGAGAGTGAAGAAATGGACATTTTTATTTTAAAGCACTTGGAGCTGCACCCCCTGTGTGAAGGGTGCTGTATAATAAGTATTATTATCACTCACTGTGCTCTGTCCTGCTCTCTCCAGACATCCCTGAGCCCGTCGACCCTCAGATCTGCCAGGCCATGTGCGCCGTCATGAAACTTTCTTTTGAAGAGGAGTATCGACGCGCCATGAATGAATTAGGTTGGTGAAATGTAAAAAGTGACATCAGTGAGACACATCAGGGTACGTGTGTGCAGATTGGTCATGTGGTGCTGTTTTCCAGGCGGTTTGCAGGTCGTGGCAGATCTGATCCACCTGGACCAGGAAATGTACGGCATGCAGAACGACCCCATCAACATGGCGCTGCGTCGCTACGCAGGGATGGCGCTCACTAACCTCACCTTCGGCGACGTCGTCAACAAGGTAACAGCCGGGCCCCGTCCTGTAGGGATCTCACTGGGGTGCTCACCTCTGTTTTCAAAATCAGCTGCTGTTAAAAGGGAGGTGTGTGTTGTTGGATTAACGTGTTTGAGGTTAACATCCATCATCTCTGCTTCAACCCGTTCCCAGTTTCCCTTCTATCCAGAATGGAAAAGCCTGGATTATTATTTTCAGTTATTTTGGAATTTCAATCATTCAGTCATATTCATCTGAAAGTCCATTTTTTTGGGTGGCTTGGGTGCTTATGAATCACAAACTCATGGTATTGATTGTGGTGTTCCTCAAGGTTTCCCACAATGCTTCACTGCTCTCTCCATTGGGACAGGCCCGTGTCAGGAAGAGGGAATACATCTAATGACTCACCTGCGTCCCAAACAATGCAACGTAAAAGCACCCAGAGCAAAGCTGCTGCTCGTGTTTTGAATGTTTGGGCGTGGCTGCTTGGTGTCAGCCTGCAGCTCGCGCTCTTTAAAAACCCATCGCTCTGAAAACAGTTTGCTCGTCTTGGTGGTTTTGTGAGCCAGCAGGAAACTTGACTTTGTAGGATTTTCAGCTGTGCCCCGCCCATAGCGCCAACAGGAGTAGCCTAACATGGCAAGCTCAGCCCAACTCATATCTGACACTGCCAGCTACAGGACTGTTGGTGCATACCACAGCACCTTTGTGAAATAAACAAAAGAATTTGTTTTTCAGTAAAAAAGCAAAACTGACAGGGGTTAGATTAAATCCTGATCTATGTCTGAGGAACAAATTAAATGGTTTCACGGGCCAGATCTTATTTTACTCATGTGTGCTCTAGCAGTTTGAGGACAACTTTGTGTTTCCCTGGAAGAGTGGAAAAGAAAACCCCAAAAATTCTTTCTGTTTAAACTGGAAATCAAAGGAAATAGCGGAGCTTCATGAAGGCAAAGGCCTGACCAGAAATTTCATGACAAAATTCCCTCTGCTAAAAACATATGTACTACCAGATATCCTCTGTTAGAAAATAACTCTGGGCGGTCTGGATATTTAGCTTAAACCTGTCCTCTGTGCATGCAGGCGACTCTCTGCTCTAAGAAAAGCTGCCTGCAGGCCCTCGTGGCCCAGCTGGCCTCGGACAGCGAGGAACTCCACCAGGTCGTGTCCAGCATCCTGAGGAACTTGTCGTGGCGAGCCGACATCAACAGCAAGAGAGTCCTCAGAGACATCGGGAGTGTGTCTGCTCTCATCACCTGCGCCCTCCAAGCCACAAAGGTAAGCAGAAACCCAACATGGATTAAATGCAATGCAGGCATGAATGGCAACAGGAACTCATGTAGGCGTGTAATTATGACTCAGTGTTACGTGCTTATGGTAAATACTGAGCCTGCATGAATAAGAACTTCTTGATGAAGATTTCTGGTATTAAAAATCGATTTGTTCTGTACATTATTTTACTCTATTTTATATTCTAAGTTGACAGAGCAAAAGAAATCAGAACATCAAACAGTATGCACTTTACAAAAACCTTTTCAGGCTGTGGGGTTGGGTGTTAGTCCCCTTTGGTATTTTGATGAAGAAAATTTATATAATCCCACACTTAAAATTAAACTCTGCTCCTCTGTTATGTGTGTTCTGTGGACTATTTTTCCTCTTCATTTGTCACACTCCATTGGTTCAATGCAGTAAAATACTTGTTCAAACTCCAGGAATCCACCTTGAAGAGTCTCCTCAGCGCCCTGTGGAACCTGTCAGCTCACAGCATAGAAAACAAGGTGGCGATCTGCTCGGTGGACGGCGCTCTGGGCTTCCTGGTCAGCACTCTGACCTACCGGTGTCAGACCAACTCACTGGCCATCATCGAGAGTGGAGGAGGGATTCTGAGAAACGTGTCCAGTCTGGTGGCCACACGAGAAGATTACAGGTAGTTTCCCTCAACCCAAACACCATCTAGCACTGTTATATGACTGAATTATAAATGATTAATTTCAGCTGGACAGGTTTTTCTGTTTTGGTCAAATCTCAGATTACTTAAACAAATGATATTTGAACAAAAACATTTCTTTGGATCCTCCATCTATAAGAGACATCAAGTGATTAAAATGCCATGTTTCCATTTTTTTCCCCAAAAATGGAAACATGGCATTTTGAAAGCTAACTTTTCACATAATTCCACATAATTTATCCACATAGAGTCGAATCGAGGGTAACTGGACTGTTTCTCAAAGACATTTCACTTCTCATCTAAGAAGCTTCTAACCGTGACCTGGATGACAGAGAACCTGCTCAGACAGCCCACATAATTCAGTTCAGTTGGACAAAAAAAACAAATTGTTAATGCTTTTCACGTTCTTTGTTCACAGGCAAATCCTCAGGGACCATAACTGCCTCCAGACTCTGCTACAGCACCTGCGCTCTCACAGCCTGACCATAGTGAGCAATGCCTGTGGGACGCTTTGGAACCTTTCTGCCCGAAGTCCAAAAGACCAAGAGCTGCTCTGGGACCTTGGGGCAGTTAGCATGCTGCGCAACCTCATCCACTCCAAGCACAAAATGATAGCCATGGGCAGCGCTGCCGCTTTGAGGAACCTCCTCACCAATCGCCCCCTAAAATACAAGGACGCCGCAGTAATTTCCCCCGGTTCCTGCATGCCCTCCCTTTACATGAGGAAACAGAAGGCTCTGGAGGCTGAGCTAGATGCCAAGCATTTAGCAGAGACCTTTGATACCCTTGATAAACAGAGCCCCAAGCACCTGAGCCTCAACAAGCCACTGCGGCACATTGAAAGTCTGGCAAAAGATTACGCATCAGATTCTGGTTGCTTTGATGATGATGAGGCCCCTAATGTCTCAAGTAGCCTGGACACAGGGAGTTTCTCTATGCTGTCCATGTTTCTCACCAACTCTAACTTCCTGCAAAACCAGCCACGGAAGAAGGACAACGAACCTGAAAGAGATGTAGAGCCGCCTCAGATGTTGGAGAAGAGACAGGCACCTCCTGATGATGTAGTATCTGCTGCTGCAGAGAAGTTAGCAAAGAAGATTACAAACACTGTGGCCAAGATTGACAGGCTCGTGGAGGACATCACCATGCATACATCCTCAGAGGACAGTTTCAGCCTGAGCTCTGAGGACCACTTTGCAGACTGGCCGTATGGAGCAGATGAGCTAAATGAAGCCCGAGCCAAGTCATGCTCCCCTTGCCGTCTCTCTGATACAAGCAGCTTGGCCCACAGGGAGCGCCTCAGTAGAGCCCACGCCCTCTTACGCCTCAAAACTGCCCATACAAGCTTATCTACAGATAGTCTAAACAGTGGCAGCACTAGTGATGGCTACTGTGGTAGCAAAGACCAGATTCGACACTCATCCAGAGCTGCAACCATGCAACAAAAACGTCCCAACCAGCTCAATCTCAAGGTCGCTCACCAAGAGTACCTTAACATGGGACCTGCAGTCCAGAATGAGACAAGCCAGCTCGATGTTCCGGAGAGAGATTCTGTGGACAACAAACAGGTGAAAGCTCTAGAGCTCAGTAGCACAGACACTGAAAAGAACCAGGATCTACCCCTCCAAACACCAGTCAGTGCATCCACAAAAATCTCCTCTGATGTCAGCATGACCTCCATCAAACTGTCTCCTTCCTATCAGCATGTCCCTCTCATTCAGAGTGTGGCCAAATTTGGTGTAGCAAAGACGGCGATCAATGTCCAGGCTGCTCAAGCAATGAGGAGGCAAGCCTGGGTCCCGACTGTAATGACCGGTGGGAGCATTACTAAATATTCTCCAATGAGCTCCACCAGAAGCCCAACCATAGGGCAGATGGAGACGGTCCAGAAATACTCAGTAGAAAACACACCTATCTGCTTCTCTCGCTGCAGCTCGCTGTCCTCCCTCTCTTCTGGTGATGGAGCACTTGATGGACAGAGCCAAAGTGAAAATGAGCTGGAGAGTGACTCATCACTAGAAATCATTGAAGTTGAAGATGGAGATGGAGATGTGGTGAAGACAGTCGCGGAGGATGAAACCTTGGAAGATCTGAGTGACAGCCAGCTGCTGGTGACAGACTCAAAAACCTTCCCAAGCAAAGAGACTGATCCAATTGCAATCCCCTGCCCTGCTAAAAGGGAGAAAGTGTTTCTCAGGGGAGCTTCACCAGCCATACTTGAGGATAGATCTCCATCCAGTTCCTCTGAAAACTACATCCATGAGACACCATTGGTGATGAGTCGCTGTAGCTCAGTCAGTTCACTAGGGAGTTTTGAGTCTCCCTCCATTGCCAGTTCAATCCAAAGTGATCCATGCAGTGAGATGATTGATGGAACAATTAGCCCTAGTGATCTTCCTGACAGTCCCGGACAAACCATGCCTCCTAGCCGAAGTAAAACTCCCTGTTGTATTGAATCAAATGTACCAGAAACACAGAGTGCTGGCATAGCGGGTCAGTGGGAAAGCAGCCTGCGCAAGTTCATGGAAATTGCAGACTTGAAGGAGAGGTTCAACCTTCCTCCTGATTTGGACACCATGATCTATTTCACTGTGGAAAAACCTACAGAGAACTTCTCTTGTGCCTCGAGCTTGAGTGCTCTGCCTCTTCACGAGCACTACATACAGAAAGATGTGGAACTTAAACTGACCCCTCTGCTTCAGCAAAATGATAAAAATCCTCCATTCCTTGATGAGGATGAGAATGGACTGGATCATGGGGAAAGATGTAGTGAGGGAAACTCAGACGATGATATAGAGATCTTAAAAGAATGCATAAACTCAGCAATGCCATCAAAGTTCAGAAAAGTAAGACCTTCCCTGATGACTACCATACCTCCTCATATTCTAAATTCCCAGCTTCGAAAGCGAATACATCTCCCAGTGTACATGATGCTTCCAAATGGCAGTACCCAAATGTCTTCAGGGAGGAAAATTGTCCTGCCACATAAGGATTTACAGTTCGATGATTCATCATTCACTGATTCTGCAGAAGGCACTCCTGTCAACTTCTCCAGCACAACATCGCTAAGTGATGAAACACTTCAGTATCCAGTGAAAGAAAGGGGGGCAAAAGACTGGAGAGTCAAAAATATTAACAAACAGGAAACACTCGATGATGAGGCAAAGAGGATTGAGGACCTGAGAATATTCTCCCATTTCCACAAACCCAACAGAATGACCTACCAATCTGACATACAAGTCAATCAGATGAATCGAACAACCAAACATGTCATTCCCACACAGAAAGTGCTAATGCAGAGCAAAGAAGTGGCTGATAGAGTGGCAAGTCAAAGAAACCGTGATCAGTCTCCCAGTCAACAAAAGCAGAGGCAAGGCCAGGGCCCAGTGAGAAAACTGGAATTGCCTGTCATAAAGCAAAACACACAGTGTAATCTCAATCAGGGGTCACTCAAAGGAAATGTCGCCTTTCAATCAATGAGACATTCATCACCCAGTGAGGACGACACCAGCAGCTATTACAATGACCAAAAAGACAAAGAATTTGAAGGGATGAAACAAGCAGGTCGAAAACAGATGAGAGAGGCAAGTAAAAATACTCTGTCCCGAAGCATGACAAACATTGGCAGGATTGAAAATTCCCAAGCAAAGCCCAAGGGCTTCCAGAGGATAAAGCAGAACCTACTAAAGAATGAGTCCCCGGCATGTTACTCACTCAGCTCCTCTCTTAGTTCTCTGAGTGATGCAGAGTTTGAGGATCAGAAATTAAAAGCCCATCAAATATGGTCCAAAAACAGACACAATAAAATATCTAATATTGTGCAACAAACTAAGCCTATGACCATTCACAGCCAATATGAAGAGGAGAGCTCGCCAAGCTCAGTTAGCATGGATTCAGAGGATGACCTCCTTCAGAAGTGTATAACATCTGCTATGCCTAAGCAGAGAAAGAAACTTGCTGCCAGGAAGAAGAAAGCAGAGAAGAATCAGAAACAAAGGAGTGACTTGCAGAAGGCTTCGGATGGGTGGAACATGGATGAGGAAATTGATAGTGATGATATGGCATCCGATAAAGACTCAGACCTCAACAGTGTTGAGTGGAGAGCCATACAGGAAGGTGCAAATTCTGTTGTCACTGGGCTACAGGCGTCCAAGTCACAAGAGCCCTCCTCTGAAGAAACTGAGTCAGTTCTGTCATTCATGTCAACATCTAGTTTCACACCCAAAGAAAAGAAATTTGCTAAAGACAAAAAGGCAAATAAACCTCTGGACTTTGCCCAGCGTAAACCAGTTCCAAATTTGCCTGTAGTCTTCAGAGGCAGAACAGTGATATACACACCTAAAAAGGAGACAACTCTCTCACAAAGGCCGCCTCCTAAAAAAGTACCAACCAAGATGGATGCTCCAAAGAACCCAAACCTTGCTCAACACAGATCAAAGAGCCTTCACCGATTAGGCCGACCACAGGACATTGAACTGTCTTTGCCAAAGAGGAGCTCTACTCCACCTCCAAGGATACCAAAAAGCTCATCCTCGGGATCATCACAGAGCTCTACACCATCAAAACAGTCCCAGAAGAAGATAACATCACCCATTCAAACAAATAAATCTGTTCAGAAAAAGAATACCACACCACCTAGTTCTACACCTGCTAGTAGTCCACCTGAAAGAAAAGGGCGCTCCCCTGTCATGAATCAGAACCAAAAATCCCCAGCACATAAAACTCAAAAGTCACCAGTTCGTATCCCATTTATGCAGAACTCCGCAAGGCAATCAAGAGCACTGTCACCACTGGTAACCAACCAACCAACAAGTAAACAAAACAACCCAGTCAACGGGAAAAGGATACTTCCAGCCAATCGGTTAGATTTGGTCAGGATGACTTCTGTTCATTCAAGCAGCAGCGAGTCTGATCGCAATGGATTCTTGCGACAACTGACTTTCATTAAAGAATCAAAAACTGTCCTGAGACGTGATGGCTCTGCACGCACCATGGCTGGGTCTCAGAATGGATCCCCCCGCAGAGCTTGTCCAGGTGCCTCTGCTGTGTTCCTCTGTTCATCTCGTTGTCAGGAACTTAAGGCAGCTGTGCAGGGCCCAAGGAGGATGCAAGGAAAGGTGCTAGGGCAAGTATCTGGACAAATCCACAGGCAAGACCTAGTCCTTCAGAAGCAGACTACAACCCCTGCCAGAGCAAGCTCCAGTGAACGGGACCTATCTGCAAGACGTATAGCCAGGAGAACCAGCTCTGAAAGCCCCTGTCGGGCGGCTCAGAGAAATGGGCCTGGAAGAGTGTCGGGAGCCAAGCAGCAACAAGACAGAGATACTTTTAAGCGACATGCCTCATCACCGAGCATAAACATACTGAGCCGAGTGACCAGTCGTTCTTCCCTTCGCTCTTCATCCTCTGACTCAAGTGGACGAGCAAAGAGTGAGGATGATACAAATAAAAAGGGACAGAGACCTGGATCCCGGCTAAATGACAGAGTCACCTGGAGGAGGATCAGGGATGAGGATGTCCCTCAGATTTTGAAAAGCACTCTGCCAGCCACTGCGTTGCCTCTGGTGCCTTCGCCCGATGGGGAAAAAACAAAGCCACCAGCTCTGCCAGGGAAACTGCCAACCATTCTGCTTGCATCACGCAAGACAAGTGATGCAACAGTGCAGACAGAAGATTTTTCAAATAACAAAACCAACTCAAGCACTTCTCCAACAGTGGACAAGGCTCCGGTCATCTCAGAGGAGGCGGCAAGACTGGCTCTCCTCAGAAAGATCAGCATTGCCTCGGGGAGCAACCTCCAAGATGGAGATTCTGATGGCTCGCTAAGGAGCCACAGCACCGTGTCCACAGGAACCTCTGAAAGCCACACAGGTGGAGTTGTCACCTTCCGCCAGGGATCCCCTAGTAAGGCTGCCAGAGTCACTCCATTCAACTACATCCCCAGCCCTATGGCCTGCTGCCTGCAAGATACACAGAATCAAGCACCCGCGATCAATGAGAAGTCAGGGGAAAAAACTGAGTTATAGGACGTTAGGTGTGTTCCTGTGAAATGTGGACAACTCTAGTGCGTTCCTGAATGAAACTCAGCACTCAGGTGGACAAGGAGAGTGTGCCAGTCCTTTTACCTCGGGTATTGACCCTTTTTTCCTTCACTGCATTGGAGTTTTTTCTCTGATAAAGAACACTTGATCACAACTCATCTTAATCCATCTACCATTCATACAGGGTTGGATGTATGCATTGAGACTGGTCTGACATGGACATACTACCAGTATAGCACCTCAGAGAGTAAACGTACACAAAACGGAGGTGCATCTTTTTTTGTACTTTTTTGTATTTGTATATTAACCATTGTCTGGTAGAAATGTAGTGAACACATAGAGCAAAGACAAAGAACTCGATTTCAGCACACAAATCACCATCAGTCTCCTTGACAGAATCAATAAAAAGAACAATATGCAAACTTTTGAACGATAACTCAGTTGGACTTTTACCGGAAAAGGTACTAACTGTGGCCGACTGTTGACAGAAGGACAAAAGACACTGAGATGTAAAGTATTTTTTACACACATCAACGCTTTGGCCTTTGCCTCACCATTCACAACTCAATATAATACACTGTTAGCTTTTACTGTTGCACCACTGCTGCAGAAAATATTATAGCAAATACCGCCATCCTCCAAGCTATCAGCTGTTCCGGGTAATTCAGTGTACTCCTGTCTTCACCAACATTGTAAATACATGCAGACGTACAAACTCTTCAAGCTTCCTGGTGGGCAAAAGACTCGTTGTGTTGCTCCTGACAGCATGCTTATATCCACTACCTGTATACTCACCTGTTAACATTGTGGACGCTGGATTTAAAAAAAAAAAAAAAAAAAAAAAAAATACTCCTTTCACTGGTAAAATAGCCATACTGGTCATCTGTATTCTAGTGCCACCAAGACCTATAATGTAACTGTCAGTGTAATGAACTACTCCAGCGTACAAGCTCTTACATGCCTCTGTTAATCGAATGAGACGACATGATATTTGTGTTTGCTACTAGAATCAGGTACTGTATGCTGTTCAGTATTTCCATGCAGGAAACATGATGATTTGATTGATGATTGGGTGTTTCGAGCCAAACAGCAACGCGTCCTCCCAGGCGTTCTTGGTTCTCTGGAAGTCTTTATAAAATAATGTGTTAATATCTGCTTAATTGTCTTGCTGTAAAAGTAGTGATAGGTTGAAGAAGTCAAATATAAAGACGATGAATATTCTCTGTAGTTGTTAACATCACCTGTCCATGTGTACTCAGAGATCGGACAGCAGTTTGCTGGTACAGAATGAAAAATCAAATCTGCAATTTGGTTGTGGATCGGTGGGATTAAGGGGCTGTTTCTTCTTTTAAAAAAACGAAAAAAAGGATTTTTCTACTTACTAATACCCTATTTCCAAAGCATGTTTTGCATATGATTAAAACCCAAGTAGCTTTTGAATGCAAGCCTTTAAAAGTCCCAGTGGCCATTTTAACATATTAACAGCCCCTAAGTGTAAAACTAGAGGTGAAATGGGGATGTGTTGAACCAGACTGAGGCAGTGGAGCTGAACTGTGTAAAGTCCAGTGAATGAGATGATTGAGGAATTCAGCTCCATGTTAAATCCCCATCAGAAGGTCCAAGAAGCAAATCCGCCATCACTGTCAGCGGCGGCCTTGTTCACACCTGGCTGGAGACATCGGTCCTAACACTGTCATGCAGTGAGATGCAGTGGAAGTGCAGTGTCTTCTGTGCAGCTGCAGGTCAAATACAGAAAAGTAATGTCCAAAACTATAAAGATGTCCCACAATGAGTGCTTTACATTCACATTAATAATCTGATCAATGTTCAGATGTTCTGATTTAGTCTGTTTTAATGTATCATGGAGACAGTCCAACCCAAACCAAACTCTTTTGTTTTGATCCTGTGTTCATTATATTTTGCTGCTCGTGACTCCATGGTTGTATTTGAGCTGCTGTGGTCCTTTCGAACTAGAGTTTTCCATAATCTGGGACTTTCTGGAACCTCTCAAGTTCAGGAAATCCTAGTTTTAATCGTTTTGTAGTCTTGCTTTGTTTTGTTGTGCACTCGACACCCAGCTTGCTGAGAACTTTTATACACTTTTTTCTTTCTAAAAGTCACATCAAACTCAAACGCAAATTACCATAAAACTTGTGGGGAACCATGTGCCATGGAGGCCAAGAGGCTGCAGGTTTTCATTCTAACTAAAAAAAACTCCACCAGGAGATTGGGGTGATCAGTGAAATCAGCTGGTGGAGTTTTTGGTTGCCCTGCATGGCACACTGTCGACTCCCCCGGTCATGACACTTCAACTAAAAGATTCTTCAGTCTATCAGAGCAAAATGGTTGTGACGCCCCCGGCTTTCTACCATATTTCAACTTGGACATTAAAACTTCTAGAGTCACCTTCTGAATGGGTCCAAAGCAGGTTCCCTGAACCCTAATGATGGAACTGTGCTGTTGCCATGGAAACAGTTCCTTCACCCGTGAATGAAACTGCTTTCATGCCTCGGTAAGTCCTCAGAGACGAAAAGGGCTGACAGTCAAACCAAAAAACAGAATCTGGTGTTTATGTGGCAGAATTTACAGCTTCATATCTGCGTATTAAGGTTTCTCATACTCGGGATTTGGACTTGTCTTGGTTATTGCAGAACATTTGGGTATTCTGAATATTAATGTGCATGTAAACAACAGATTCAGAACCAATGTTCGGGTCTTCTTGATGCAAACAAACAGGAACAAGCTGTTACCCAGCGGCTCCTGAGTGATAAGCAAAGGAAAATCTTTTGTTTCATGGACATTTTTTTTTAACTAACTGAGTCATGTCCCTGCAGGAAAACGGGACATTAATCAAGAGGGTGGGACCGTTTTCCCAGCATTCCATGTGTGAACAAGGTCACAGAGGTCGTATGGTGCCATGTGATATAGGCTTGGCAGGTGAAATTGTATCATTATAAATGTTTTCATCAAATAAAGTGACGTGTTTCATTAAACCGAGGTGTCGTTTGTCGTTTGTCATGCAGACAGCTGCATATTCCTACTGTGCTTTTAATGTGAAAACACTCAGAGGTGAAATCATGACATCATGAAGGCAGAGTTTTTATTTTTTTTTATTCACTGCAGGCAGTTCATTGGTTGTTGAGCAGCAGCATGAGGGAGTTGTGTTCATGATACAGACACACGTGATCTTTACTTCAACACCAAGCTGCACTCGGCATTATTAATGCGATCTTAATATGCAGCAACAATGCACCAATATCATCATCATCATCATCATCATCATCGTCAGGCTATAGGTATTTATGATATCAGTTCCAAAAAGCAAGATGTGTATCTGTCCAACACTGTTACTGTTTATTATTTGGTATACTGTGGAAATATTTATTGTATTTATGGTTGATATAACAGGACTGATACAGTGAACAAACTGACAAACTGAAACCAGCCAGACAGTGCAGATATGTCAGCGTCTGCAGCGGATGCTAATCTGCCACAGATAACAATTAAAATCTAAATGGAACAATAAAAAAAAATAGAAGGTAAACAGATTACAGCAACATTAAATGAAATCCATATTTATAAGTGACATAACTACAGAAAATTAGAAAAGGAGAAAAACAAAAAAACAAGACAACTAGACAAGTGTACAGGTTTGCTTCTGAACATTTTATTATCTTTGGACAGTTTCTGTGGGAGCAGCTGATCCTGTTTCACACTCCACACACACTCCACACACACTCCACACACACTCCACACACTCGCTGTGTGCCTGTTAAACCTGCACAGCAGAGTCACTTCGGCTGGTTCGGAGCGTCGGGATCAGCCTGGAAACTCTTCCTGCTGCACCACCGAGGCTCCCGGCGTTTTTAAACACAACTTTATTCATCTGTTTTTAACTGCCCACTCAGGAGTGTTTCCAACAAACCCTTAGAACACACACACACACACACACACACACGTCATGTGGATGTGAGTGTGTGCAGAGAAGCAGCAAGTTTAGCTACGAATGCCAGAGCCAATCAGCTTCCAAACGTCTCAGCAGCGTCCAAACCTGACAGGAACAGGAAGTGGCCTGACGGAACGAGGCTGCGTGGTTTACAAGCACAGAGGAGAGGAAAGTTGTGTTTTAAACAAATAATAATAATAAAAAAAATAGGATGTGGCCTGACCTGCCAGCTCTAAGTGCTAAAATACAGACAAAAAGTGGATAACGACGCACATGAAGAATTCATTAAACTCATAAATTGGAGGGATATGAAACAAAACATTCGCAAAACACTCATTCTCTTAAATAATAATTTGTCTTATTTTCAGTGGCACCTCCGTCATCACAGGGCTGCATGACAAGAACAAAAACCTGATATTTATGCCAAACACGTCGACGGCGATGTGACGTCTGACACGCCTGTGGGTTCACACTGACTCAGCGTTTTTTAACAATAACACCAACTGGATGCAGGAAACAGCTGATTCTAGGCTAAACTAACCCTGAGTCTAGAATCATCCATGTTGTTGCCTTTGAGATTTTAATATCACACATGTTCATATAGAGATAATGACTTGATAACCAAATATTGATCAGCCCTAATTATCAGACTGTTTCCTGTTCACCGTCCAAACCACTGACGGAAACACAGACAGGAGACGGTTTTCCTGTTTTCAACAAAGTCTCTGTGCAGCCTGGTCAGCATCATGTGTCGCCTACATGCAGCCGTTTGATTAGAGGTCAGGGGTCAGAGGTCAGCCAGCGCTGCCACAGGAGCAGGCAGAGTTCAGCATCTGGCTAAAGGACACTTGGGCAGGAATCCAACCCGTGACCTTCCTGTTACGCAGCATCAGACGGTCCCGCCCCTCCTCCCGTCTCGTCTGCCCGGTCGGAGGAGAGTCCAAGCACCGTGAGGTCACAGCGCCCGACCTTTGACCTCGGCCACGTCCCGCTCCAGCCGCTCCCCCGCCTCCCGCAGCTCCTCGCTCTGCTGGGCGAGCCGGCCTCGCGCCTCCTGCAGCCGCTGGTTCAGCTGCAGGAGGCGGCGGCTCTGCTGGAACTTCAGCTCCACGTCGCTGTCGGCGGCGGCCGCAGAGTCTGAGGGAGGCAGGAGACAGTCAGCCATGACACCACCTGACCTGAACCTGAGCACGCCCTCCTGTCCCACTGCTCCACACCGACACGCCCACAGAGCCCTCAGAGAGCGGCCCACCCACCCCAAACACCCCAAACACAGTCATCTCTTTACAGGCAGAGAGAGCAGGAGAAACCAAACTAACCCTCTCCATCATCAGCAGTGTGTGTGTGTGTGTGTGTGTGTGTGTGTGTGTGGACGGAAGGACAAAACAGAGACATAAAGGTGTGTCTTCAGATTTCTCTGGGTTGATGAGGATTTATTTTTGTGCTCTCTGCCTTTTAGAAGACAGACAGCTTAGCTTACTGATGCTAACCTTGTTTCCATGACAACAGACCACTCCCTCCAGCTCACCTGTTGCTCTGCTGGATCTAATCTCATGACTTTAGCTTGCAAAGACTACAGATTATTTAATAATTCAGATCTGAAATAATCAGTCAATTAAATTTTGATTATTATCAAACTGTTTTAGTCTCCTCTCCTCTGCTCATATCAAAGCTATTATCATTAATAAGAACTAATATAATATACTGTATTGTATTTACAAAATGAACTAAAATAAACTAAAATGAAAAAGAAACTGTCTTTAGTTTTGGTCTCTGTCAGTTTATCTGGTTGTTCGTCCTCAGTGAGGACATTTTTTCAAAACAAAATAAAAATCAAAACTAATGAAAAATCAAAACCACAGTAACCTTGGTTCTTATCTTAATAAAATAAACACTCTTCCTTGATCTTCCCATCAGGCTTTGGGGTTAGTTTAAAGTGCTGCAGGTCTTATCAAAATAACGGGGTGCCCCCCTCACCTGGGCCGCCGTGGTCCAGGATGCTGAAGACGGGGTCGGTGGCCTCCGCTCGGCTCAGGTCCTCCAGGATCTGCTCCACGGTGGGGGGGGCGGGCCGGCTGGGCAGCACCGTGCGCTTCTTGTTCCTGGAGCCTAAATTCATGGCGCAGGACGCCGCGCCGCCCGCAGCTCTGAAACCAACACGGAGCATCACATCATGTGAAATATGACCCAGGTTTGCAAAAGGAAAAATTATTTCAGAGATGAAGAGACGCGTTAGAGCAGCTTTCCCCGAGCCAGGTTTCTGTTTCAGCTCTGCTCTCTCACACCTGATCCATTTCAGGGCTGCATGCTGATTGGCTGAAACAGATCTACCTGAATGTGGTCTGCATGAGGGTCCTGGACCTGAACTGGGTCAGGTGTGCAGGAGCAGAGCTGGAACACAGACCTGCAGGGCAGGACGGGGGGTCTTTAGGACTGAGGTGGGAACCTCTGCTTTAGAGAAGGTCAGCGAGTCCAATCATCCGTCAGAAGGAAGAGCAGACGTGTTTTTTTCCCCTTAAGGTTGTTACAGAGCGTCGTGACATGCCAATAACACAAGACACTTCAGCAAACCTCCAGTTAGTTGTCAATCAGAGCAGTCGTCTCTGCAGTATCATCACAATATCATTATGGAGGTATGCCATCAAAAATATTCTGCTAACTTGATTTTTGCTTGTGCTACCCGGCCTCACAGGGCCGAGGAGAGACCACGACATGTTAAAGCTTCTGTAACTTCTAAATGTGAGTTAATGAAGGCCTGCATGATGTGAAGCCCGATGGCACCGAGTTTCATTCTGCATAGAGAAGAAAGTAACAGAAGTAATAACTCATGTGTGAATCCTGAAGGACAGGCCAGTCGATAACAGCAAACTTTGTGAACTCTTTCTTAGAGAGAAAAAAAAAACACGGCTAAAAGATTTAAATCTGGGCAACGTGAGCTAAAAGAAAAATGTATTTTTTCTTTGGTAATGCTGTCAGTCTTTCACAAACCGCTGTGAAGGAAACATGCAAAGGAAACCTGCTTCTCTGTGTTTGTGTTCTGTCTTGTGAAATTCTGATGCTGCTGCCGTTTCGACCAGGACAGATCTGGACCTCACTGGGAGCTTCCGCCTAAATAATGCATATATAGACAGACAAATAAATAAATAAATAGATCAAATAGAAAAACTGCTCTTTGGTTTATTATTAATGTGATTATTTTCTATCTCCCTCGCTGTTTTTCCCCCGTTCACAGATCAGTAGCCCTGAAGGCAGCTCAGATTCTGTCCTGCTGCCTTCACGGACCAGAGTCCCTTCACGGACCTGCTCGTTTCACGCTGCCCTGCCTGGTGACCGGACATGACAGCTACAGGTCAGAGTCACATATTTTTCCATTTGTTAGGGTTCTCCCTTCAGTGCGGGTTAGAGCCAATACACTAACTAGTGTCTGTTTTAATTAAATTCAATCTTTTATCGTCGGCTCGCCTCCTGGTCCCGTCTTGTGGAGAACGGGAGCGAACTCAGTAAACAGAATATAACGGTGCTTTTCTATTGAAGTTAACGGCTCATTGCTGGCACTTACATGCCGAGTTGATCAAAATATCACATTTATTCATAAAAAGTCTAAACATGTGTTCTTCCATGTCCTTACCCGAGCCGATAAGCGATCCTACATTAAACTGGCAGATTTCTTAATGGAGCCCTGAACGCGGTTAGCATGCAGGCTAGCTGCTAGCTTGTTCTCACCAGTTGCCGCAGAGAGTCTCCCGGCTGTTACTCAGCATCAAGTCCGAGAACCGGATCAAACTCCGAGAGCCGGATCAAACTCCGAGAGGCGGAATCTGCTGGAAATGGAGGAACAAGCGCCGAGAGAAACGCAAGTCAACATGAGAGCGCTGCCACAGACGCACTGACACGTTGCCTTTACGTCAGGACGTCGACGCGCACTTGTCACGTCACCACATGCGGACGCTGCTGCCCTCTAGTGGTGATGTTTAGTTCCTGTCCTGCAGGCGTGAACAGGAGCGGCTTCTCCTTCCTAAAACTGAGTTCAGCAAAATAAAATAATAATAATAAAATTTTTTTTTTTTAAAATGGAGCTGAGGTGGAGCAAGTGAGCAGTTTTAAGTTCCTGGGAATCAACATAACAGAGAACCTGTCATGGACTTCACATATCTCTGCCCTGGTTAAAAAAGCTCAGAAACGGCTGTATTTCTTAAGGAAACTTAAGAAAGCAAAATTCCCACGCCAAGTTCTTGTCAGCTTCTACAAAGGAGCGATTGAAAGCATCCTGACTGGAAACATCACAAACTGGCATGGGATGTGCACGGCCCAGGACAGGAAGACTCTGCAACGAGTGATTAAAACTGCCCAAAACATCATTGGCACCCATCTACCAAGCATCAGTGATATCGGGGAGGTGAGGTGAGATCCTAAAAGACAACAGCCACCCAGCCACAGCCTGTTCACCCTGCTGCCATCAGGCAAAAGATACAGAAGTATTCGCTGCCGTACCACCAGACTACAGAGCAGCTTCTTCCCTCAGGCTGTGAGACTAAATGCACCATCTGAACTCCTCCAGGCTTAATAATTCTATTTTCTACACAATCAATCAATTAATCAATCAAGAGGGAACCACACTTTAATTTCATTATTCAACCTGTTGTATAATGACAAATAAATTTCCTTGTATCCTTGTATCCTTGTATATTTTGCACTGTTAAGAGCATGTACAATCCACTTTTTATAGGTTACATTGGCTCCAAGTTCAGGTTCAAGTTCAGGTTTATTTAAAGCCCAGTATCACTGTTCCAGCCTCAAAGGGTTTCACACGCTCACATGTTTACAACAAACAGGACGACGCTCCCGACTTCATCCTGACGGCGGGCAAGAAGCATCGACAGTAAACTGAGAAGAAACAAAAGATTCTAAACATCATAAACATAACTGTAAACATCTGGCTTGGCAGGAAAACAGTTTGCAGCAGGTTACGAGGTGTGAGAGGTGAGCGTGTTGCTGATGCGGAGCTGTTTGAGCCTAAAAGAAACACACCTGCAGCTCAGGTGGGCATACAGCCTCTGATTGGCTGACAGTGTTACACATCCAGGAAGTTGGAAGAAGCTTCAGGGGCCAGGGGCCGGATTCTCCAAAGGCTCTTAAGATTAAATTTCTTCTTAAGTTCCACTTTTTTTCTTAAGTTTGGGTTCAAGAAGAATCTTAAGATATTTTCGAATTCACAAACAAAATATCTTAAGAATCCAAACAAAAGATCTTAAGAATGTTCTCAACTTTATTCTTAAGATTTTTCTTAAGAATAAATGGGATTCTTGAAATAAATAATCTTACTATTTTTCTGAAATAGTATCGTAACTTTAAGACAGGTAAAGGTCGTCTTAAGTAACCACATGCTGTGTGAAGGTAAGCTATTTTTCAAACATCTTTGATTCATTTAGAGCCAAATTTGATTATATGACATAGATTAATGTAGTAGGCTAATACCTTAATAATTTGACATTGTATAAGTTAACAGAGATAATCGTTATCTAAACTGTAATTCAGCCTAATATCTAAGCCAGTATTTAGACACATAGAGGCACATATATTGTTTCTGAGTCTATATGAGGACATTTTGTTTAGCCACCAGTCACCATTCATGTGTCAGTTATATTTAGATTCCATTAACTAATAGGTCAGTAATATCGTCGCTGTCCAATACAAAGTATGTATCTCAATTTTTGAGAAAACACTTTTATAACATCAAATCAAAGTTGAGACTATAATGGATATTGTTTTGTATTTTAGATGGAGCTGCTGTGGGCTGCAGCTCGAGGCTGTTTGTTTACATGAAGGTAGAGAGTTGAGAAGTTCGTAAGTGGAAAAAATTAAGAAGTTCTTAAGATAATGTGCAGTTCTTAAGAAAATAATGGGGAATAGCACTTGAGAACATTCTTATGAACTTCTCATTTTTTCCCCTTACGAAACGTCTTAAGATTATAAGTAAGAAGAATCTGGGACCAGATTCTCCAAAAAGTTCTTACTTATAATCTTAAGACGTTTCTGGGACCAGATTCTCCAAAAAGTTCTTACTTATAATCTTAAGACGTTTCGTAAGGGGAAAAAATGAGAAGTTCATAAGAATGTTCTCAAGTGCTATTCCCCATTATTTTCTTAAGAACTGCACATTATCTTAAGAACTTCTTAATTTTTTCCACTTACGAACTTCTCAACTCTCTACCTTTATGTAAACAAACAGCCTCGAGCTGCAGCCCACAGCAGCTCCATCTAAAATACAAAACAATATCCATTATAGTCTCAACTTTGATTTGATGTTATAAAAGTGTTTTCTCAAAAATTGAGATACATACTTTGTATTGGACAGCGACGATATTACTAACCTATTAGTTAATGGAATCTAAATATAATTGACACATGAATGGTGACTGGTGGCCAAACAAAATGTCCTCATATAGACTCAGAAACAATATATGTGCCTATATGTGTCTAAATACTGGCTTAGATATTAGGCTGAATTACAGTTTAGATAACCATTATCACTATGTTAACATATACAATGTAAAATTATTAAGGTATTAGCCTACTACATTAATCTATGTTATAGGCCTACAATCAAATTTGGCTCTAAATTAATCAAAGATGTTTGAAAAATCACTTACCTTCACACAGCATGTGGTTACTTAAGACGACCTTTACCTGTCTATTTAAGAAAAATAGTAAGATAATTTCTTTCAAGAATCCCATTTATTCTTAAGAAAAATCTTAAGAATAAAGTTGAGAACATTCTTAAGATCTTTTGTTTGGATTCTTAAGATATTTTCTTTGTGAATTCGAAAATATCTTAAGATTCTTCTTAAACCCAAACTTAAGAAAAAAAGTGGAACTTAAGAAGAAATTTAATCTTAAGAATCTTTAGAGAATCCGGCCCCTGCTGCCCAACCAGCATCCAGCCGACAGTGAGGAGACAAATCAAGCTTCACACAAACTGCCTGCTGACAGAAATGCTGTTTGGTGCAGTTTTTGATGTGGGATCGCTCGCCTCACCTCGATAGGCGATAACAACAGGCCTGATGAGCCGGGAGAAAAGAAAAGAAAAGAAAAGAAAAGAAAAGAAAATACTCCAGAGTGATTGCAGTTTTTCTCATCACAGCCACTGAAAATCTTTCTTTTTTTCTCATCCCATCCAAACGGCTGCACAAAGTGATCCTTTAATATTTTAATGTTAAATCCACCCCGTCCTCTGGTGCAGTGTGTGTGTTGTCTAGTTCCCTTTGTGTGTGTGTGTGTGTGTGTGTGTGTGTGTGTGTGTGTGTGTGTGTGTGTGTGTGTGTGTGATCTGATTCCACATGGAGAAACCAGCACCAACAAAGAAGATTATCACTATTTAAAAAACAACAAGTCCTGGTTCCAATTTTCTGAAGGTCATTTCAGGTCATTTCTCGTTAATTTGCTCACCACCTTCATCTCCTTCTTTGACAAAATTAAACGTCTCTTTTCTTGTTGTTTTCCCGCTTGAACCGGAAAGTAGATCCGTCAGGAAACTTCCACATGGTAACCTTACACCAGGAAGAAACACCCTGATAACAGATAATTATTATGACATGACAATTAAAAAAAAGTGAGAACCAGGACTTGTTGCTTTTTATATTGTGTTGATCTTCTCTGTTGGTGCTGGTTTCTGTGCTGAATGTGACTTTGGGAGCTGTTTTCATTGCAATGTTTTCTTTTTATTTGATCATAGAGGTTTTTTTTATTTTTTATTAGCAACCAGACAAGACAGTCTCGTTATGAAACTGTGAATAAACCCGACCCGTCTTTGAACGCACCATAAAAGCTTCCGCTTTCCGTCTACCTGCTTCAAATCCCATGGAAAAAATGAATGTGACAAGAATGAGGTTTTAGGTTTATATTTAGCTTCATCTATAATCACCTTTTTCCAGTAATGAAACAAAAAATAACAGAAATTAAGAATATCAATGAATAAGAAATTCAAGTTTTTTTTTTCTTTAACGTATTAAATTACTATTAAAATAATGTAGTTATGTAATGGTGTTCAGCAACATCTGTGAAGCGGCATTCATAAAAAAAAAACCTCAAACCATCAAACAAACAATGCCACTTATCAGGACTGCTGAATGTGTTAGCTTGGTGGCAGCAGCTGCAGCGCGGCGCCCCCTGCTGGCCTGTTTGGATGCAGCTCCCTGCAGCCCAGCGGCCACACGCCTCTGTTTGTCAGGCCGCCGCCTTTTTTAAAGAAGTACCTGAGAGTGAAGGTGTGATCTGCCAACGGGGCTTTAACATCCTTTTCGTTGTTTTCACAGAAATCATAAAACTACATAACCCATAATTCCTCTGTGCCGTTACATCATCACCATCCGTTCATCACCAAATTACTGATGAAATTTCACATTGAACATTAGAAAATTTCAAAAAGACAGAAATGCAGAACTTCCTGTGGACCAGGATGAAGATGTAGAGTCTGTTTGACAGTTTTAACCTCAAAGACCAACTGAGAAAACCTGCAACAGCCTGATACAAATATAACAATATGCCTCATTTAGAAAATCAATCAATCAATCAATAAATAAATAAAATCCTAGGTTCAGAAGGTCTTCAGTCGTGGGAATGAAACGATCGGCTCGGCTCCATCAGGATGAAGAGGAAGACCTGGGACCCGCGCTCCTACTCCTCCTCCTCCTCCTCTTCCTCACTGAGGCTTCTCCTTCCCAGCTGCTACCTGCAGAGCTGCACACAGAGAGCACTCAGCCGGCTGACCTCAGACCAGCCGGACAGCACACACACCTCCTGCACAGCTCCTCAGCCGGCTGACCTCAGACCAGCCAGACAGCACACACACCTCACACCTCCTGCACAGCTCCTCAGCTCACAGTGGCACAGAGTGTGAGGCTGCCAGCAGTTGCAGGCCTGGGATCAGCAGCAGAGGCACTACCAGGATTATCTACTACAAGTAGTACTACATAATACTACTAGTAGCAGTGGCAGTACTAGAAGCAGAAGTAGTAGCACCCTCATGAAAATTCACTCTGGTTTCCTGTAGTTTTTATATGTAGTAACCACACTTTTATATGATTCCTACAGGAAACAACAGAGAATCTGCACACTGGAATGTAGAAAGCTCCCAAACTTTAAAGGAATATTCCAACGTTTTGATGTTAGATACCATTTCCACCTCTGGACGTCCAGTGGCTCAGTTCCTATGGGGAGCATCTGCTGTGGTACTTTATGCTAACTCTCCTAACCATGACAATAGTGTTTTTTTTAAGGGATTTTACAGTAACTATGACTAATTGGCAGTAAAACCACAGAAAAACAGTGGTTAAATTATGATTCAGAAAACATGGATTTACACTACACCAAAAAATACAGTTACTACAGTTTACTTGCCATAGTAAACCTAGTTGATTTTCATAGTAGTGGCAGCAGTAGCAATACTATCACTAGTAGTAAAAGTACCGGAAGCAGCAGCAGCAACAGTAGTAGCAGTAGTAGTAGTAGTAGTAGTAGTAGTAGCAGCGGCAGTAGTAGTATTAGTAGTATTAGTAGTAGCAATATTAGTATCAGTAGTAGCAGAAGTAGTAGTAGTATTAGCAGTGGCAGTATTATTATTATTATTATTATTATTATTATTATTATTGTTAGTAGTAGTAGTAGTAGTATTAGCAGTGGCAGTAGTAGTAGTAGTATTAGCAGTGGCAGTAGTAGTAGCAGTGGCATATTAGTATTATTATTATTATTAGTAGTAGTAGTAGTAGTAGTAGTATTAGTAGAGCAGAGCTTTTAGTGTGTCTCTGCCTCAGTAATTCCTCCATCCTGACCAACAGAACATTCTGGAGGAAACAGACAATATCTGAACTCTTTTGGCCTGAACATGCTGAAGTTTACAGGCGGTGAGTATGAGCGGTCAGCCGTGGAAACCCTGTGGCGTGCAGGAGTGCACATTAAAGAGGCACCGTCCTCGGATTAGATGAGATTATATCTCAGATCTAAGCTGGAGGTTCTGACCCAGCGTCTTGACTTACCGCTTGTGTTTTTAGTCTACACCGAGCTCGTCCTGACGTGCAGACATACAACAGACACAGAGGCAGCGAATGAGCCGGCAGCAGAGCACAGACACATGAACACACAGGTCAACACAGGAGCATCACATATCTACACCACACCTGAGCCTCAGGTACCAGGGACAAGTCCTGGAGAAACCTGTCATCTGCAACAAGCTGATGTTTTGCAGAAATGTGTTTCCATGTGACAGCAGTGACATGTGTGGGCCTTTTGCACATCTGGAGAGGAGCTGAGGGAGTCTGATGTGTCCCCAGTCCCTGTCAGGGGTCTGTGTTTTGTACTTTTGTTTAGGACTTTTAGCTGAAAACCTGGACTTGATTTTTGGACTTTGAGGTCCTGTGTGTGTTCTGTATTTCCCTGGACACTCTGTGTGTGTGTGTGTGTGTGTGTGTGTGTGTGTGTGTGTGTGTGTGTGTGTGTGTGTGTGTGTGTGTGTGTATGTGTATGTATGTGTGTGTGCGTGCGTGTGGCTCTAGGTGGCGCTACACACAGACAGACACACACACACCACAACAAGCTGCACAATATTTACACTTTACTCTGCTGCCTTCAAATGCAATGTCAGAACTCCTGCGTACAACTTGACTGACGTTAAGGTGTTTAGCTCGCGAATATTGTGTTACCATAGCAACCTGAGAAAACAGAAGCAGACCTGAGCGTGTTACCTGGTTACAGAGAGCAAATATTCAAGATCCAAGAGCTGCTTTTTCTATCAGCAGCGGAGCGAGGAGCATGGCTGCACGTCAGGTCAGCTGTGTCTGGATTTTTTCATTTTTTCTATAAACTGTTTGTTTATTTCTTTCTAAGGAATACTGATTACTATTATGGTTATTATTTCAATCCTCCATTTCTGTTGTCAATAACGTGTGATTTTTTTCATCAACCTCCATGATGGAGCCAGCGCGGCTGATCTGTGACCTAAAAGTAAAGTCACATTTTATTTTAAACATTTTAAACATGAAGGAGACGAGAGGCGGCTGGCTGCTCTCAGCTCTGGATTTACAGACTGCTGTTGTTTTTCTGCCGGAGCGTCAGGATCACAAAGCTGCTTTCCATTAAGGCCATACTCTCGGCTCATATTCACTTTACAGTTAGAGAAGCGCCACTGCTTTAACACGACACCAGTCTAGCTGCTGTTCACTTACCAGCCTGGTTAACCTAGGAAGGGCTGGAACAGGCAACAGGACAGCGAGGTTAGAAACAGCTCTGCTCTCATGGTCACGCCTTCAGATACGCATCACGATGCATATAAAACAATACATTCAACACTGCAACACACACACACACACACACACACACACACACACACACACACACACACACACACGTAGATCTTCATACAGCTGGGGTGCGCTTGGTTTGACACACTCAGATGGTTGAACTCCAACAAAGAGTCAACTGGAAAATATTCAAGAGGAAGCAAACCAAACAAGACCTGGGAACAGACCTGGGAACAGACCTGGGAACAGATCTGGGAACAGACCTGGGAACAGACCTGGGAACAGACCTGGGAACAGACCTGGGAACAGATCTGGGAACAAATCCGGAAACTGACCTGGGAACAAATCTGGAAACTGACCTGGGAACAGATCTGGGAACAGACCTGGGAATGGGACAGTGCGGTGCTACGTGGTGACTGGTTTTAATTGGACGGACTGGGACAGTGTTGGTGAAGGGGTATGGGGGGAGTCGGCGGGGGTACGTACTGGTCGCTCCTCGTCGGCCTGCGATGGACCTGCTGATGAGGCCGGAGCTGCACTCGGTAAACTTTTAGCTTCAGCCTGAGAGACCGGAGCAACAGAAGACGACACGAGGGGCCTGTTCTTTATTAGAGTACTGAGGACTGAGGAGACAAGGGAGGAAGGACGGGAGGAAGGAGAGAAGGAAGGAGAGAAGGAGGGAAGGAAGGAGGGACAGCATAGAGGGAGTAAGAGAGGGAGAGACGGAGGAAGGAAAGGAAGGAAGAAAGAAGGAAAGAAGGGACAGAAGGAGAGAAGGAGGGAGGGAAGGAAGGAAGAAAGAAGGGAAATAGGGAGGGCAGGAAGGAAAGAAGGAAGGGTAGGAAGGAAGGAAGGAAGGAAGGAAAGAGTGAGAAAAAGAAAGAAGGAAGGAAGGAAGAGAGAGATGCAGTGAGAATGAGGCTCTGTCCGTTTGTTGAATTCATGTTTGCACAGATATAAACTCCTGACTCTGAACCAGGAACAGCACAGCCGGCTCACTCAGTCACCATCAGCAGCTGCTGGCTGATCTGAGGTCAGAGCTGATCTGAGGTCAGAGTCGACAGTTTGACTCGCAGCTCAGCTTCTACAACCAACACCATGACACTCAGTTACTCTGCTTTAGTATTATTGTTGAGTTCAGTGTTCACCCCCACCGGGACGGGACAGTTCCTAAAAGTCTGAACCCGTCCCGGCAGAGCTGCTGGGCTTCAGCTGCCCTGCAGGGAAACAAGCAGCAGAGAGAAGATCCTGCTGAGCTGAAACCAGATCTGAACCACGTCAGCTGATGTTCTCCTGTAGCTAACGACATGTCAGCTGATGTGTATCTGTGTATCTGGTGTGTGTGCAGTGTGTATGTGGTGTGTATGTGATGTGTATGTGGTGTGTATGTGGTGTGTATCTGATGTCTGTGTGGTGTGTGTGCGTGTGTGTGTCCGGTACCTTCCCTGGTGAGCGACTCAGCGGCGCTCATGGCCGTGCCGCTCAGGTTGTTGACCAGGCCGTCCACCGTGGCCTCGTGGCGGAGGAAGATGGGCCGAACCAGCCGGGTGTAGATGACCTGGGAGCCGTTCCACGACACCGGGGCCATGCACCAGAGCAGGAAGAGACACTGCCACGTACACACACACACACACACACACTTTTTATTACGTTCTCAATCTTTGTTTTCAGCTCAGTTTATTGGCGGTAAGTGTTTCACATCAGATGCTTTTAATTTAAAAAAAAAAAAAAGAAAAGAAAAAAGAAAAAGAAGGAAGGAGTGAGGAGAGGTCAGTTCCCGGCTGCACGTGACTTCCTGTGTGCTGGTGCAGGTGTTGAACAGGAAGCAGTGGGGCGGCAGGTGTCTGCTCACCTTGGCTGCGTAGTAGAAGGGGAACCAGTAGAGGAAAATGTCTGAGAAGAACTCGCCTAGGCTGAAGACGCCGTACACCACCCAGTACGTCAGCCATTTGGTGTCATCCTCTTTGTTGACACTTTCAATGGCTTTGATTCTGCACAGAGAGAGAGGAAACACAGCTAATGGAGCTTCAAACTGAGTCAGACTGAGTCAGACTGAGTCAAACTGAAGTCAAACTGAGTCAAACTGAAGTCAAACTGAAGTCAAACTGAATCAAGCTGAATCAAACTGAAGTCAAATTGAGTCAAACTGAAGTCAAACTGAATCAAACTTACATCAAACTGACTCAAACTGAAGTCAAACTGAGTCAAACTGAGTCAAGTCAAACTGAGTCAAACTGAAGTCAAACTGAAGTCAAACTGAGTCAAACTGAAGTCAAACTGAGTCAAACTGAAGTCAAACTGAGTCAAAATGAGTCAAAATGAAGTCAAACTGAGTCAAGCTGAATCAAACTGAAGTCAAATTTCGTCAAACTGAAGTCAAATTGAGTCAAACTGAAGTCAAACTGAATAAAACTGACATCAAACTGAAGTCAAACTGAAGTCAAACTTACTCAAACTGAGTCAAACTGAAGTCAAACTGAGTCAAACTGAAGTCAAACTGAAGTCAAATTGAGTTCAACTGAGTCAAACTGACTCAAACTGAAGTCAAACTGAAGTCAAACTCAGTCAAACTCAGTCAAACTCAGTCAAATTGAGTTAAACTGAGTCAAACTGACTCAAACTGAAGTCAAACTGAGGTCAAACTGAGTCAAACTGAAGTCAAACTGAGTCAAGTCCAACTGAGTCAAGTCCAACTGAGTCCAACTGAAGTCAAACTGAGTCAAAATGAAGTCAAACTCAGTCAAATTGAAGTCAAATTGAGTCACGTTGAGTCAAGTTGAGTCAAACTGAAGTCAAATTGAGTCAAACTGAAGTCAAACTGAGTCAAACAGAAGTCAAACGGAGTCAAACTAAAGTCAAACTGAGTTAAACTGAGTCAAACTGAAGTCAAACTGAGTCAAACTGAAGTCAAATTGAGTCAAACTGAAGTCAAACTGAGTCAAACCGAGTGAAACCGAAGTCAAACTGACTCAAACTGAAGTCAAATTGAGTCAAACTGAAGTCAAATTGAGTCAAACTGAAGTCAAACTGAAGTCAAACTGAGTCAAACTGAAGTCAAGGGAGGGAAAAATTCTGACAAAAAAACTGAGAACTGAGATGAAAGCTGGAAGAAAAAAAGCTGACTATTCATTATATGAACATGGTCTAAACTGGCACCCCGCTGGATCGTCTGCTGGCTTGGCTGGTCATCAGCTTCTGAAAAGGGTTAATGAGTGGTGCGCGCTCTTCCAGGCCACCAGGTGGCCCCCAAGATTTTTTTTTATGCCTACGCATGTCTTTTGCCTGTGTAATAATATCAGAGATTCATATTTTATAATGTATTATTTATCTATTTTTTTGGGATTAATAGGGTCTGACCAATCCAAAAACCAGAATTACTTTGAAAAAGAACAGCAGTAATTACTGTATTTATACAACAAGGCAACAAGGAAGTAAGATAAGAGAAAATACTCACGAGTAATACGCCGGATACACAAAACCAATCAGGTTGCAGAGCAGAGCAGCACCATATCCGTACACCAGGTAGAGCCCCGTCAGCGACACGGCACCTGCAGGCAGACGGGACAGGAAGTTACCTGCCGGCGGGTCTGCAGCACATCTCTGCTGCAGCTCAGAGAACCAGGCGGGAGCAGACTCAACAGAATCATTTTTATTTCAGGAGTTTTTTTTATTTTTCTGAAATAACGCTGATATGACTGAACCCGACCTGAACTCCAACATAATTTCTAGCTTTTTGTCCGAACCCGGCTCGACCTGATGGGTCTCGACGGGCTCAGGTCGGGTATCCACACTCGACCTCCATCAGTTCTAGAGAAGATCAGCAGACTTTGGCACTGAAAGGGTCTGGATGTGTATGAGGCTTATTGATCTGAGCAGCATAATAATCATAATGTTGCTCAAACAGTCCATTGTTATCCATCATTTCTCAGTTGCTGATCAACCAGGAAGCGGTGAAACAATAAAGTTTCTTCAGATTCCCTTCGTTTGTAGAAGGTGCAGCCTGGAACTCAGCAGCACGACGTGATCAGAGCGTCTGGCCGTTCTCCTGTGACGCCACGGTCAGCCTGGGAGGCTCTCTGTGGGACTCTGGGCCACGGGGCCAGAGAGACAGTCAGAGTGCAGATCCCTCTCCCTGAAAGCCATTGAAAGGCATTCTGGGAAATCTGCACCTGCAGCCGAGGCGGATTGGAGGAGAGTTTGTTCCCCAAACAAGGAAACAGCAGAACTTCATCCCTGCTGGCCTTCACCTCCACACAAAGGATCCTTTGCTTCCTGGTAAATGACTGACAGCATCTGCCTGCCATGCAAAACTATGCAGATATGCACACACACACACACACACACACACACACACACACACACACACATATACCTCTGATGAGTTTCGGTGGTGCTTCACACATGGAGCCTGTCTGCAGCGTCCGGCTGAGCTTCTCTGCAGGCGGACAGCGGGGGACACTGTGCACCAGGCACTAGTGACATCACAGCCTGAGCCTGCATGTGTGTGAGTGTGAGTGTGTGTGTGTGTGTGTGTGTGTGTGTGTGTGTGTGTCCAGTGCTGCTAATCTCGTGCAGCATGACCAACACACCGGTATGAATAGACTGCTGTCCCTTGCTAAGTAAACAGGAGGAACACAGCAGCTGTGTGTGTGTGTGTGTGTGTGTGTGTGTGTGTGTGTGTGTGTGTGTGTGTGTGTGAGTGAGACAGTGTCTGTTTGATATGTTTTCTTAAAGGATAATTCCACTTATTTTCAATGTGGGCTTTATTTTCCTACGTTCAGCCATTATAAGCTGCGAAGGAGAGACTAAATAGAAATATGTGTTTAAGTGGTTCTGTTCTGACTGCAGTACAAGTAGAAGTGCTGGAGTAAAAATCTCCTGCAGTAAAACAGTAACTCATCTGAAAACCTCTCAGTGTTAGAGCTTCATTTTACAGACAGGGACTGTGTCAGCTGATCCTGATGATCTTTACTGATGAAGGAGCAGAAAGTTCAAACTCGATTCTTTTGACTGAAAATTTGGAAATTTCAGAAAAAGTGCACCCCAAAAGTAAAGGCAGATGATTCTTCTAATCTTTCCTAACTGACTGGTATCTGGGAAAGTACAAGTTATAGTTGGCTTTATTATCTCCGAATTTTCTTTTTTTTTTTTTTCTCAGAATATTACCTCCTATTTCCATAAAATTTCTTCCTCCGTTCGATGCCCTGACCTGCCGTCACAGTGATGTGCTGGTTTGTTGTGTATTTTTTTATGTTGAAGTGAAAGGCATGTTTGCACTGTGGTGAACAATGAAGTCTTCCTTTATCCTCACAGCCCAGTGAATTCCACAGCTTTCCACCAAACAAACACACACCTGTCACACCACACACACACACCTGCCGACACACCTGTCTCAAACTGGCACGTGCGTATAGATTTTATAAATGAGTTCTTCCTCGTCGTGTTTTTATTTCTGAGAGAGGAGCGGTGCAGACAGCAGCCGGCACGACACATAAACCCTCTTTAGCTGCCATGTGGCTTCCTGTTCACAGGCGGGATTACCAGGCCGGGGGGGCGGGGGGGTTAATCACTGTTTGCACACAACCCGGTGCAGGTTTTTCCATCGACATGCATCTAATTCATGTGGAAAATTATCGCCCTCGTTAGCCTCCTGCCTCAAAACGTCCATTTCAGAGGTTCCTCTCCAGAAGGTTCCTCTGCTCTCCTCCCAGAGCGAGCAGTGGGCTTTCAGAGCTGCCACATCACTCCTCCTCCCTTTCCTCCATTCATTCAACTACGATATGAACATGAACTTTCAGAGCCTTCACACTTTCTTCACTCCAGTTTTCCATCAGCCCAATAAAGTCCTCCACATGAGTTTTCCTAAAAGCAGCAGCACTGTTGGCTTTTCAGGACTTTTTCACACTGAAACGCTCCCTCCTCCTCCTCCTCTTCCTCCTCCTCCTCCTCCTTCTCCTCCTCCTCCAGGGAAAATAGTCCCTAAGCGAGGAAACGTTTTGCTTTCCACAGCCAATTATCAGCTGTGTGGTTTCTGAATGTTGAGGACTTTGTTCGCTGCAGAAGCAGAACATTATAAGGCGGCTGTTTCAAGCGCACACACACACACACCACAAACACACACACACACACACACACACACTCACACACACACATACACAGTAAAATAAGACACATACCAAAGGCGATGATTTTCTTCTTGACTCCAGTTTTCTCCTCCACCTTCCCCAGGACGTCGGTCACCACGTTTTTCTCATTCAGAAACTTTTCTGCTCGGTCTTTGATGGAGGACAAAATATCCAGCAGGCCCATGTCTGCACAGCGTGTGTGTGTGTGTGTGTGTGTGTGTGTGTGTGTGTGAGTGTGTGTGTGTGAGTAATCCTCTGACAGGAAGCAATCCGCTTTAATGTGGGGGGAGGAGGAGGAGATGAGGAGAAAGGAGGGGGGACCCGGAAGAGAGGAGAGAGGCAGGTGGAGGGAGGAAGTGAGGATTTGGGAGGAGCAGCCTGTCGGATTCAGCCAATAGGAGGAGAGCTCAGTCAGCAGGACTCTCCTCCTTCACTCCTCCTCCTACAGGAAGTAACCATAGAAAATGAACAGGTAGCACCGGCGTGGGTATTTCCAGGTGGTTCCCGTTGCCATGGCAACAGCTGTAATTCGACTGTAATATCCCTGTAATATTGCTGTAGCTGCTCAGCTGCTGTGAGTGTGTGTATGTGTGTGTGTGAGTGTGTATTAAAAGGTTACTATATATATATAGTACTATATATATAGTAAAAGGTTACTATATATATAGTAACCTTTTAATTCACTGTTTAAATGTCTCTTCTGGCATTTATTCCTTATATTCTTGATTAGCGCATATCAAATCAGATAATGTGTGATATGCATGTGTAAACAGAATAATTCAAAGAACTTGTAATTGACTTTTTTTCTTGTCTTTGTGTGTGTAATTAACTTGTGAATTTTTATAGTGATATCTGAAAGTAAATTTGGAACCCCTTTCCCCTGTGTGTTAAAAACAGTGTTTTTTGGTAATATGTGGTCATAAATTGGTGATTTTCAAAACTTTCCACCAATGGGATTTCTTGGGACTTTTTTCCCCTCACTCAGGACAAACTGAGGATACAAAATCAGTTGAGTTTTTTTCTCTTGCAATTTGTCCTAGGTTTTTTCAGAAAATGACTGGACTAATGTGTTGTTCTTGCTGAAGGCCTGTAAAATAAAGCAGGGAGGTTCATAAAGCTGAGGGGAGTGTGTGCAGCTTCTCTCCCTCAGGTTCTCCTCAGGTTCTCCTCAGGTTCTCCTCAGGTTCTCCTCAGGTTCTCCTTGGCCTGTGCAGCTTCACACTGGAGCAGCAAATGTCCAGCAGCAGCTGATCTGACCTCTAATCACTAAATGTAGAGTCTCAGATGTTTCTTCAACGTTCTTCAACAACAACACAGATCATCAGGATTAACTCACAGCTGATCAGATCAGATTAACGTCATCACAGAAGTTTCAGTAAAGTGATTCAGACAAACTCTCATGACGACGCTGCGATGTCAGTGAATGCTACAGCTGTTGCCATGGCAATGTGAACCACCCAGAAATAGGAAGGTCCACACCGGTACTACCTGTTCAGTTCCTAGAGATGTAACTTGGAGGAAGGAAGGAAGGAAAGGAAGTGAGAAGGAACTGAGGAGAGTGCAGCACGAACTCAGGGAGAAATTGAGGGGGTGCAAAGATAGCTACAGGAGGAAGCTGGAGGCCAAACTCCAGCAGAACAATGTGAGGGATGTGTGGACTGGGATGAAACAGATCACCGGATGTAAAGGGAGACAAAGGCAACCATCAGGCAGCCTGGAGAGAGCCAACGAGCTGAACGTCTTCTTCAACAGGTTCAGCTCACAGCCGTCTGTCTCCCTCACACATCCAGACCCCCACACACCCCCACCGCACCCACCCCTCCCCCCTCTCCCCCCTGTGGTGAGTACTCCTGTGCAGCACCTCTCCTCCCCCCCCCCCTCTACCTCCTCCTCCACTGAAGACACCAGCACCCTCCCCCGCATGACTGTGACTACGGGCCAGGTTAGGAGACAGCTGGAGAGACTCCACCAGAGGAAAGCCGCAGGACCTGATGGTATCAGCCCAGGGATCCTGAGGACCTGTGCCAGCCAGCTGTCTTCTGTCATCCAACACCTCTACAACCTGAGCCTCAGGAGAGAGTCCCGGTGCTGTGGAAGACGTCCTGCCTGGTTCCTGTCCCAAAAAAGTCGACTCCATCGGACCTCAATGACTACCGACCAGTTGCCCTCACATCTCATCTGATGAAGGTGCTGGAGAGGCTGGTCTTGGCCCACCTGAGGCCGCAGGTGAAGGAGCTGCTAGACCCTCTACAGTTTGCCTACCAGCCCCATTTGGGAGTTGATGACGCCGTCATCTACCTGCTGCAACGAGCTCATATGCATCTGGATGGTGGTGGCAGCACTGTGAGAATCACATTCTTTGATTTCTCCAGTGCTTTCAACACCATCCAGCCACTGCTGCTGGGTGAGAAGCTGCGGGTGATGGGTGTCGACACCTCCATTGTCTCCTGGATTACTGACTACCTGACAGGCAGGCCACAGTTTGTTCGTCTGGGCAGTGTTCTGTCTGACGCGGTGGTCAGTGATACAGGAGCTCCACAGGGGACTGTGCTGTCCCCTTTCCTTTTCACCTTATACACCACAGACTTTCAGTACAACTCCGAGTCATGCCACCTGCAGAAATTTTCTGATGACTCGGCTGTTGTTGGGTGTATAAGTGAGGGAAGGGAAGGGGAGTACAGAGCAGTGGTAGATAACTTTGTGGAGTGGGCTGGACGCAATCACCTGAGGCTGAATGTCAGCAAGACCAGAGAGATGGTGATTGACTTCAGGAAGAAGAGGACGGCTTCACAGCCACTGTGCATTCTGGGAGAGGATGTGGAGGAGGTGGAGGACTACAAGTACCTGGGTGTCAACATCAACAACAGACTGGACTGGAAATCCAACACCGAAGCTGTGTACAAGAAAGGGATGAGCAGACTCTACTTCCTGAGGAAGCTGAGATCCTTCAATGTGTGCAGCAAGATGTTGGAGATCTTCTATCAGTCTGTTGTGGCCAGCGTAATCTTCTTCGCCGTGGTTTGTTGGGGGAGCAGCATCGGAGCCAGCGACACCAACAGACTCAATAAACTGATCAGGAGGGCTGGCTCCGTGATCGGCTGCAAACTGGACACTGTGGAGGCTGTGGTGGAGAGGAGGACACTGAACAAACTGTTATCCATCATGGATAACCCTGACCACCCTCTCCACCACACACTGGACAGACAGCGGAGCTCCTTCTCCAACAGATTGTTACAGCTCCGCTGTCGAAGGGACAGATACAGGAAATCATTCCTGCCACAAGCCATCACACTGTACAACAAATCACATCTGTCAGACAGAGACTTGCAACTGTCTGCTGTATAGTTCTGTTCTTAACACTGCATTACCAGCACCTTAACTGTTTCTGTACTTATTGTACATCACCCAGCACCTTAACTGTGTATTTATTATCCATCACCCAGCACCTTAACTGTGTATTTATTGTTTATTTATTATTCATTATCTGTATATTACAGCCTAAGTTAATATGCACTCACACTGTTTTTCAGACTGGAGGGGAAGTGGATTCCTTAAGAGGCTGAATCAAGGCGGTTAGTTCCTTGTCCCAGTCCCGGGCGTTCAGGTTCTGCCACTTGGTTCTTAGTCTCCTGGTTTCATACTAACTCTCCTTATCTATACAATCTATACAATCATGCATATACTTCAGCACCATCTGTATATTGTCATACTCATTCCATATGTATATTTTCACATCTCGTATCTCCTTTCCTTAGGTTAGCCCTTATTGTATTTTTTGAGTCTTTAGTCTTTATAGTCTCTATTGTATATTTTTAGCCTTTATTCTTTTTTTAGTTAACTTTATTGTTTCTACTGTTGCTGCTGGAACACCAGAATTTCCCTGGTTGGGATCAATAAAGTATATCTATCTATCTATCTATCTATCTATCTATCTATCTATCAAGGAAGCAAAGAGGAAGCAGAAAGGGGAAAGTTGTCTCCTGTGACATCATCATCATCATCATCTTCATCATTACAGATGAAGCGCTCCTGTCAGACCAACAGCCAATCACAGAGCTCGACAGTGACTGGCACAGCTTTGTGCTGAAATAAATATTAAGTTTATATGATTATTTTAAACATGTTGCTCAACACACAGTTTAACCCTTTCAAACCTGCACACACTAAGAACTGACGTCACGTCGTCGCCTTTTTCACGTCACGTCTTTGAGAAACATGGAAGACGATGTTTTGAGTTGAGTTCTCCTGAAATAAAATATTGATTGATTGGTGATGTCCTCACCAGATTACATTCTTATGTTTCTATGTCAGACAGTGACGGCTGGTCGGAAACCACAGGCATGCAGAATATTTAATCCAGTCCTCTGTCAGAGCACAGAAACACTGTGCCAGTGCCACACAGGGAAGTGGGCGGAGCCAGCAGGTAACTGACTCACCTGACGCTCCACCCAGTACCTGTTTCCCAACCTGAAACCTTTCACACGTCCCCAGTTCTTACCTGAAAACACACCACACCCTTTAATAATCTCTCCCAGGTCCCTCAGATTACAGATTGCCAGGTTCCCTCTCTGTGTTTGAACCTGCAGCAGCTTCACTTTGAGTCCCTCGTTGTGTTTTTATCAACATTTCTGTTGATTCCGTTGCTGATGCTTTTATTTCAGAGCAACGAGACGGCAACTCACTTTTCCCCAGCAGCAAAAGTCTCTCCTCACTTTCCTCACTTCAGTCAGTCCAACATGCAGGTGAGCACACCTGTCCTCACACCTCCTGCCTGCTGCTTTTACCGTTGATTTTAAAATAAACTGGAACGGTTTGGGCCCGAGTTCTAGTTGTGACCCTCAGGTGCCGTTATGCCCCGAGGTCCTCGAATGCCTCCTGCTGGTTCCTTAATCTGGAGCAACCTTTAAGATTAAAACTCACTTTTATAGCCTTGATCTTTTTATCTTTACCTTCCCACAGAATTTGTTTTATCATTTTAATTTTTGATTGTTACATTTTATTACTGTTTTGTTTTATTTACTGTTTTATTGATGTTGTTCTTTTTTCTTCATGATGAACATTTTCATGATTCCTGTTGTTTTATTCTGAAAAGCGCCGTGTAAATAAAGTTAATTATCACTCATTCATTGTTAGTAGTAATACACATTTTATTGGTGTATCAGGACGGCTCTGATGTGAGGCTGTTGTTGTGAGACGATGGTCCATATCCCAGTTATGTTAAAGGGAATTTTCCAGAGTTTTAGTCAATTCCCCTTTCCCCTCTTCCCCAGACTAAGACCAGATGTTGGACACCATCTTCTCCTCTGGACGTCCAGTGGTTCAGTTGCTATGGGTAGCATTTTCTGTTAGCTTAGCATAAAGACTTGAAGTCTATGGGAGTTGTAAGTGAAAAAATCAACTTGCCAGCATCTGAAACACACATCCTGGATGTTTTTTAAAAAACTCTGTTGGGGTGTGTGTGTGTGTGTGTGTGTGTGTGTGTGTGTGTTTGTGGCCAGCAGATGTCAGCATATCATCTGCTGAGCTCAGATCAGATTAGCTGCTCCCTCTGATGGTGCTGAGCTGGGAGCCGGACAGATTATCACACAGCCACCAAGGACTTCATCTGCTGACACACTGACGGTGATGAAGAGCTGTGAACATCACGAGGTCAGAACAGACCAAGGGCTGAAGAAACATGATGTAAAATAAAAGACAGGAGTCACAGGAATAATGATTATAAAACAGGAAAGTTTCCAGGTCAGTTTTTCAGGAATGTTGATGGGAACAAGTCTAAACAAGGCAGATCAGCTGCTGGGAACAAGGAAATTCTGGAATCAAGTTTGAAGGTGCTGGTGTTTCAAGTTTAAAGCTCCGTCATGGTTCCTCTGCATGTCCAGAGGTTCCTCTCCAGAACGTTCCCCTGATCTCCTCCCAAAGCGAGCAGTGGGGTTTCAGAGCTGCCACATCACTCCTCCTCCCTTTCCTCCAGCCGCTGGTTTAGGTTTATCTCAACAACCAAATTACTGTTTACACTCTCCGAGGTTTTCCAGACCCGCAAGTTTACAGAAACACAGAAAGGAAGAAACCCACAGATGAAACAGGGATAAAGAGAAGACATGCTGAGAAGGGCCTCAGAGAGAGGAGCGCCGCCCTGCTGGCCACTCAGGTGGGTGAGGCGTGCCGTCCAGGTGGGACGACGGCCAGGTAACAGCAGGGAGGAAGTGATGAGGAAAGCGAGCAGCTGTCAGGCTGGAGGAGCTCAACATGTTTACTCCGTGGGCTCGTCCCGGCGGAGGAATGCGTCCTGCAGGCCGCCACACGCCTCACAGGCAGCCGGGCTTCCTGCAGTCATGTCAGCAGCAACACACACACACACACACACACACACACACACACACAGACACACACACACTCCTCACAGTCCTACATGTCTCACTAAACTACCGACATGAGAGGATACCGAGCCATCAAGTACACTTTGTTCGTCTGCTGCTACGTCTTCTGGGTGAGTTTCTCAGGTCTGAGCCTCGGCTCCACGTTTCAACCCGCAGATCGTTTGATCAGACAGAGGCTCCGGGCTGCTAACAGCTTCATAACAGGCTATCATCATATTAATTATTACTGATTCACAGGTTTTATAGGCTCACACACCTCAGGCAGGTGAGATTTACAGTCCTTTTGTCAGAACAGGTGACAGGATATCATTTTGTCTAATTTTTTGAAAGAAAATGCCTGTTTTCTATCAAATTACAAATTATTTGAGTGTTAATATCAAACATACAGGAGAAGGGAATCACTGCTAACTAATTTCATCTATAATTATATCATAACAATCCACAGCCTTGTTGTTCTGTTTGAAAATATTAAATATGGGGGGTTTCTCCCCCACATGATGAGGGCGGGATGCTCATCCCAGTTACAGAGACTTTATACTTTTCCACTGGAGTGAAAACAGCACCATGTTAGTTAAAAAAATGTCAGGACTGTGGCTGTTCAAAACCTTCCCACAAATACATCTATGTACTCAGTGTCCCTGCCTCAGCTCCAGCGGTCCAGTCTGACAGCAGCTCTGCCATCAATTCTGCCTTTTAATATAAAGTTCAGTTTGTGCTGACATGGTGCAGAATGTGTCACTTTAATTCTGTGTTTATTCCTGAGGTTGTAGTTTGCAGGTCTGCTACTGGACTGCATTATACTGAGAGGGGTTTCTGATTTTCTGTCCTCCCTATTTTTATACAATGAGGGGGGACAGAATAGTGGAAACAGTCCAGTCCAACAGCAGCACTAACTATGAGCTCAATGCCAAACATAGAAGTGAATGAACACCTCTGTTACCGTGACAACAAGACAAGCTGAGCATTATAGGCAGCAGGAGAGGAAACTTTATGGCACAACAGCTGGCCTGGATTAGATTAGATTAGATTAGATTGTACAGGTGGAGGTGATAAAGTGGAAATTGAGTGTGTGTGTGTGTGTGTAAATATACACTTTTTCAGCCTCAGGGTGATGAGACCCAGACTGCACAGTCTGCCTGGAACCTGCACACACAGACTCTGCAAGTTACCTCTAAATAATAGTTTGACTGTAACTTTGAGTTGGCAGGATGTCAGGACAAACAGGAATCACTGGAATAAAAGTATTCCCCCCTCACTTGGTTGGTTACAGCATGAATTGCAGATGGGGGTGTGTGTGGGGGGCGGGGGGTCACAACCTCCTCCTCAGCATCTGGACTCTGAAGACGTTGCTGTGACTTGGGCCGATTCAGAAGAAAACAATCTGCTGATTCGTTGAGTTTGTTTCTCATCAATTTATGATTTTAATCTCCAAAATTCAAACTTTTTTTCTCAGAATATTTCCCTCCTCTCCCGGCTATGTGATTTACGCCGCAGTAGTTTGGTGACCAGAAGCCAGATTTTTTTTTTTTTTTTTTTTTTAATGAACAGATGATGTCATCTGCTCGGTGGGTCACATGATGTTAAATCTGGTCTGTGTTTGTGTGTTCAGGTGGTGAGCGCCATCCTCACAGCGGTGGGGATTTACGCCAAAGCTGCCAAGGAGAAAGGTCAGGAGCACAAAGTTTGTGTGTGTGTGTGCGTGTGTATTTGCACCTCATTCCTAAAGTGAAGAGATGAAAACAAAATTCAAACCCACTCTGCTGTTGCTCTGGTTACACACCAGATACAAACCATTAACAGGTGGATCAGGTGTTGTCATGGCAACCGTAATGTCATCAAACCTGACAAACAATAATTATGGTTAGAAATACATGAACAGGCCAGGCCTCTGTTCACATGGTGGTTATTAACGACTGAACTTAATTAAAAATAATAACAATACAATGTTGAACCAAATCAGTGTAAAACTGGCAGTTCACTTAATTCTCATCACAACATCAGTGCATCCATATGTACTGATGTTCTTTATTAACATTATAATATTTATTGATTAGTTTATTGTGGCCAGTTTAACCCGATGAAACATGAGGGAAATTTGCTTTATGTCTTAAAAAAAACAAAAAAAAATCAAAACTATCCCCACATTGGCCACTTTAAATACTTTTAAAATATTTTACATAGTTGTGATTTTTTTGTCTTTGCTATACGTGATTGACTGTATGGTGTATATATAAATTGTAATTGATAACATTTTTTTTTAAATATTTTCGAATTGTGTTTATTATATTTAGTAGCATTTACTTTTGTTTTTAGAGAATATTTCTTTTATGTTTAATGTTTTGTTTGTTTGTTTGTTTGTAGATGAGACTTTACACTTCCAAAAAAATAAGTTGCTTCCAAAATAGTGGTTTTTAATTTTTTTTAAGAAATACTGGCAATTTTGTTCAGAGCTGTGATCAAATTAAGTAAATCTGTCCTGATGCTGACTGCTGAAAGCTGTGTGTGTGTGTGTGTGTGTAGATGTGGTGGACACCCTGACAGTAGACCCCGCCCTGCTGCTGATCATCGTCGGCTCTCTCATGTTCTTCATCACGTTCCTGGGATGTTTCGGTGCGCTGCGTAACGCCACCTGCCTGCTGAGGGCGGTATGACATCACCGAGGTCACACGGGGTCACACAGAGGTCACACAGAGGTCATACTGAGGTCAAACCCACCCTGTCTTACCTGGGAGGGGCTTGGAGGAGGGGCTGATTGTCAGGTGGGAGGGGCTTGCAGGAGGGGCTGAATGACAGGTGGGAGGGGCTTGGAGGAGGGGCTGATTGTCAGGTGGGAGGGGCTTGCAGGAGGGGCTGAATGACAGGTGGGAAGTGCTTGGAGGAGGGGCTGAATGACAGGTGGGAGGGGCTTGGAGGAGGGGCTGAATGACAGGTGGGAGGGGCTTGGAGGAGGGGCTGATTGGAAAGTTTTTTCTTTACATTTTAGCAGTTAGGATGTTTAATAGACTTTTCTTTTGTCCAGGTTAGGTTAAGTTAGGAGCACTGACTTAGGAGTTGCTCACCTGTAATGCCTACAGGTCTGAGCCCTGGTTACCATGGTTACCAGACAGTTAAAAAAGGATTTGTAAGTTGGGACATTTCTGGAATATGGACCCAGCAGGATAACCTCAGTAACTTCACCAACATTACAAGAAGGTCAAAGGTCAAAGCCGACTCCTGTTTGCGTCTCCAGTTTCTAGGCATCCTGGTGGCCGTGCTGCTGCTCCAGGTCGCTGCAGCCGTGGTGAGCTACCTGTTCACTGACCAGGTGACCCGCAGCACTTTACACATGTCCATCACAGAACACATTACCTACCTTATTCTAAATAATTACTGAATGATGTGAAGCTAAACAAATGAGAGCTAGTGTTGGATAATAGGTTCCAGCAGGTTGCACATGTGTGTGTGTGTGTGTGTGTGTGTGTGTGTGTGTGTGTGTGAGCTGCTGTCTGACGCTGCTGTGGCTCAGGTGATGGGGAGGACGGAGAAGCTGATGATGAAGGCGGTGGTCGGCTACAGGGAGGACCAGGACCTGGAGAACGTCATCGACTTCATCCAGAAGAAGGTGAAGAGGCCAAAACGTCCTGGAGTCGTGTGAACTGTTTTCTTCTACCAGTGGAAATGAAATGCATGTCAGAGTGTTGTGCTGTTAAAGCGTGTGTGTCTGAGTGTGTGTCTGTGTCGTTAATGTGTGTGTGTGTGTGTGTGTGTGTTGCAGTTCCAGTGCTGTGGTGTGCAGAGCTATAAGGACTGGTCAAAGAACGTTTACTTCGACTGTTCAGACTCCAACCCGAGCCTGGAGGCCTGCGGCGTTCCCTTCTCCTGCTGCATCCTGCTCAGCAACCAGGTCAGTCCAGGTTCAGGAACCTCAGACACGCAAAACTCAAACCCACTTCTGTCACACAGTCGACAACACGACAACAAGACCAGCTCCAAATGCCAATAACTCAAAGGAAAATTCCAACATTTTGGGAAAAATCCACTTTTCCCAACATGATGTTGGACTCCATCTTCACCTCTGGACATCCAGTGGTTCAGTTCCTATCGGTAGGATTTCCTGTTAGCTTAGCATGAAGACTTGGGGCCCTATCTTGCGCCAGACTCCCTAAACCCGCTATTTGCGGATTTAGGATTTAGGAAGAGGCGTTCCCCCATAAAAGTTGCTATCTTGTGCACCTCCCGCTATCCGCAAAACACCTGCGCTACCCGCTATATTATGAATAGGCGTGTTTTGGGCGTTACGCCAGTTAAACCAATCAGTGTGCCAGGTGCCATTGCCTTTAAGGGCAGGATGCGCTATCCTAAATCCTAAATCCTAAACCCGCGATGGAGAGAGGGAGGTAGATTTTCTCAGGGCTTCTACTGAGGCTAAAGCAAGTTGGCTATATACATATTATATATTATATTATAGGCGAGTTAATTCGGGAGATGGAGCCACATGTGTCCAAGTGGACGTGTCACAAGGTTGTACTGATTGAGTAAAATCCCCGGGTCACACCACACACACACAAGAGGCAGAGGTGGAACTATGTGTAAACTAATTTATTGACAAGGTAGATTGGGCAAATAAAATATTAAAAATAAAAATATAGCACAGCTGCTGGCTTATGATAAAACAATAAAACGTGCTGGCGTAAGTGTCCAATTAAAACAGTCTTTCCTCTAAACAGTCTATATGAGTAATATACTCAGTCCATTCCGGCGGCGTCCCGGTATCAGTCCGACCGTGTGCGTGGCGAGGCTCCGTCGGGGCGCGCATTGAAGCCGCCTGGGCGCGCTCTCATAACAGCCCAAACTTTAGGGATAGCGGAAGTTCCTAAATCCGCAATTTGCGGGTAGCGGGTAGTGGCAGCGGGTAGCGGGTGGCACAAGATAGGGCCCTTGATGTCTATGGGAGTTGTTAGCCTGGTTAACTGTGAAAACATAAACTTGATTATTATAGCACCACCTTGAGATCAGCAAGTGTCATTTTCTGTGCCTGCCCATTTTGGTGTTTTTCGGCTTTAAGAAGAAGAAGCAGAAGCAGAAGAAGAAGTAGAAGAAGCTGGCCAATTAAAACTTTGATAAAGATCCTGACCTCGAGCCTAAACCAGGATATGCACCAGGGTCTAAAATGTTATTTTCTGTAGGAGGTGATGAACGTCCTGAGCTGCTTCTCACACCAAAATACTCAGCAGTAACAGTGAGCACTACACTGCAAAATATGTTCACGTTTACATGCCGTTTTCTCTCATATTCAGATGAATAAATTGTTATTTTTCATAAAAAAGGACAGAAAATCTGATACTCACTTGAAAAAAATTCCCATAATTTTCACACTTTTGTTTTTTTTGGCAATCTTTACATCAGAAATGAAGATGGATCTTAACTACAATACTCACATCCTGTGTGTGTGTGTGTGTGTGTGTGCAGACAGTCCTGAACACCATGTGTGGTTACGGGGTGCAGCAGCAGGACCAGAGCTCGGCCAGGCAGGACGTCTTCACCGTCGGCTGCCTGGACAAAATCATCTGGTGGACAAAACACAACCTGATGCTGGTGGGCGGCCTGACCGCCGGCCTGCTGCTGCTCGAGGTAACACCGCCACAGGGACAGCAGATAAGCGGGACCAAAACCAGGACCCGAAAGTGAACCGCATGTGTACACAGACTGACACATTGAACTCTCTGCCAGCTGTTTCTGCAGCTGTTTGGACGCTGGCATCATCAGATTCAGCAGAAAACGCTAGACATTTTGGCTTAATAATATGTGCCGGTCCAATTCAAATTGCAGGCATGAAATAGTGAGCAACGTGGACACTTTGGTAGTGAATGTTGCAAAGCAGGGATTTTAGTGCAGATATTTGTCGGGACTCGGGACACCCATCTTGAAACCAAGATGATCCTGGACAAACTGGGACGTCTGGTCGCTTTATAGCAGAACAAAGTAAAAAAAAAAAAAAAAAAAAAAAAGGGTGTGATTTAAAATGCAGTGGTAGTAAAAGTTTTTAGTTTTTAGAAAAGAGAACAGCGCTCCATGTTGATCTTCTCCATTTGATTCTAAAAGATTGAGAGAAAGTGGAAAAATGAGAAATGAAAAAACAAACGAGACAAACGAGGAGACAGCAGATTCCTCTCAGTCTAGCTTTCTGACGATAAATTTGTTCTCTGGGCTGGAAAGACTTTACAACGGAGTCGAGTGCAAAACTACAGCACAAACAAAACAAAGGCACAATTATTGACTTTATGAAATACTTAAAGCAACTACAAGTTAACTGGTTATGAAACTGTCTTAATTTTATTCTGATGACCTAAATCACTTACATCAGCACATCAGTAAAAAAAAAAAAAAAAAAATCATTTAGAGAGCGGATTTTCTGGAAAAGTCCCATTGACTGCTGTTCATTTGACTCTGTGTAGCCCAGTTTTAGCCTCTACTTCGCCACCTGGAGGTGGAAACACGTTCCTGAAGGTGGAACATCTCTGTGTAACCCAGACAGCAGGAATTCCCAAACATTCCAGAACAAATACACAAAACAAGCACAGAAATGTCATGGCAGGTTTTCTGTATAACTTCAAGCTTAGGCTACTAATAACAGAGGAGGCCGGGGTATAACTGATATGTGATATTTAATAAAAGGACGGTGTTATCGGCATATTATCAAACTTTACCAGCACTTCCGCATGATGCTTTACTTCCAGGCTAGTGTCATCAGCATATATGTTACTGTGTTCTTGTTTAGGAGGGGAAACTCTTCCTGTGTTGGACTTGATTAAACTGGTTGGTGTGTGTTTCCTTGTGCAGGTGTGTATGATCTGCCTGGCCGCCGCTCAGATCTCCAGAATAAAGAATGTCCAGGAACAGAGGAAACGAAACATCATGAGAAGAGACCTGGACCGGAAAGACAGCTACTGGCTTCCTGCTTTCACCGACTTCTCAGACGAGTGACCAATCAGAAAACTGACGCCAGATCAGATCAGATCAGATCAGATTGATGAGATCAGATGAGATCAGACTGATGAGATCAAATCAGTCTGAATGGGGAGCACACAGAGTGAGATGGGCTCCGTTCACACTGTGAATTTAAACATTTCAGTTGGGTAGTTGCTTTTTAATTGTTCGGTTATCTTGCTGTTGTCGTTTAGCCAAACAGCCTGAGAGTTCCAGAGAAAGAACCAAAGTCTGCCTTCCGTTCACTGTGAAAATCTGACAAAGTGAATATTTATATAAAGATTTGACAAATTTCACGTGAAAGTGAAATGAATGAATGAGTGAATGAATGAATAAAATACCACCTCTGATATTGCTGCCTACATATAATTTCTATGAACTATTAAATGCTATTAAATTAAAACAGAAAAGTCTCTATTATTTATGGTAGTAAATTGTTGTACAAAAACCGAACGGCACCTCAGTTCCAGTGAACGAACCTAAAAACAGCTTCTATTTATCACGACGCTCTCGTTGCTCTGCACCTCAGTCTCTCTAAACCCATACATTTAAAGATAAATATGTTTGTTTAAGATTTAGCAGTTAATTTTTTATGAATTAATCAGATATAAAATATCATCAGAAATAATCCAAAGCAAATTCTAATGCCTACAAAACTGAGTTTTCTTGCAGTATATCAAATAATATGTCACAAGAGGAAGTATCATGATATATTGATATTTTGATATTTTGTCCCAAGCAATTCTCTCAAAAAAGTCCCCAGAACTACTTGATTCGAAAGCGCCTACTATCGATATCAAGGCATTTGTTCAGTGATATCGTGATATTTAATCGGCCATATAGACCAGTCCTACCTCAAGGACCCAAGGAACCCTTTCAGGAATCCCTGGAACCTCCTCAAATGACCCTTTAACCCCCTAAAAATGCCCTGGAATCCCCTCAAGGATCCCTGGAAAGCTCTCAGTGTCTCCTGGAGGTCCCCAGATTGTGGTTCGGGGACCGGAGCTCTACAGAATGTGACAGGAGGTGGAGGGTTTGGTCTTGAGCATGAAGCCGAGGTTGAACTGGGCAGGATTGTAGTCCTGCAGGTTGGACATGGAGGTTTCGGTTCCAGGCTGGTCCTTCTCCCTGGAGGTGACCCGGTACTGAGCCCTGACGTTCCTCAGAGGGTTGTAATCCAGGCTGACGTGCTCGGGACAGCGGAACACCTCCTTGATAACAAAGCCCTGCTGCGATAGCGCCACAAAGCCATTCCTATAGGTCACCATCTTCATGACGGGAGCGTAGACATACTGCACGTACAGCAGATTGCCTAAACAAGAGACACACACACAAACACACACACACACACACACACACACACACACACACACCGCCAAAGCATCATGTGTTGATGCCTTTGGGGCAATAGATGCCAGTCCCAAAAAAGGCCCAACCACGTGGCTGATTTCAGTCTTCAGTAACATGTTGGAATTGATTTGTTACAGTTGTTACGGTGGAAAATCATGGAGGAACAAACAAGTTTACTCACTGACTCTCGTATTCACTAACTGGCAAATTATGGACCAATTGGAGGTCATTTTTCTTGTCATAGACAAATCAGCATGGATGAGTCAGATTGAGTCAGACTGAGTCAGATTGTATGTACAAACCTGATTCCAAGGTGTGGCAGCTGCCTTACCTAACTAACTCCTATGTAACAAAGTCTCTTGTGTCCCTCTGAGCTCCATGGGTGTGTTGCTTTTAATATCAGCTGCAGTGTTGCTGCGATGCTGTCTTGAGGCTGAAAGTGACTGAGCAACAAACAGCAGCTCTGAAGTCAGTGCTGCATCTGAAGCTCATTATCAAGACAGTAGAGTTCTCATCGGGCCTGAAAATTAAGACCCTACCCCACCTGGGCCATACTGGGCCAGCCCGAGGCCCTACCCTACTAATTAGCCGAACTTTAGGCCCGACAGCCCGATAAAGCCCCCAAAAAAAAACGAAAGGAGAGGGAAAAAAAAAAGATCGCCAAATTCGCCATTATTTAGCAGTGAGAGAACGGACATAATAGTTGGTGAAAGGCAGCTTCACCACAGAACCAGAACCCGAAGCCCTACCCTACCCGACCAATTCACATACATTTTAGGTCCTACCCTACCCGAAAATGTCAGGTAGGGACAGGTAGGGTTGGGTTTGGGCAGAATTTGAGAACTCTACAAGACAGTAATGGTGGCACATAGGGGGCGCCGGTGAGCATCCGCTCTGCTTGTTCCACGGATCTGCTCGTGCACCGAGTGAAAGCGCACGAGCAGATCCGTTTCCTCTGCAGAGAAGCCTTCCTTCTTACCTGGAGAATCCTCCATTAGAACAGCAGCCCACCAAGGTGTGACACACCTGGCTGTTAGAGGGGACGGGAGACAGCGCTCTGATTGGTTCACTGCATGTTACGCCCAAAACACAGCCAGGATTAATGAAGAGACTCAGTACAAGCCTTTAGAGCCAGAAGCCTGGAGCAGCTCAGCCTTTTTTCCACTGTAAATAGTAAAAGTGAACTTGGACACTGAATGACCTGCACCATGCTCTGCAGACCAGGAGCTCAGGTCAATAAAATAGTGTCCTCAGTGTGGGCGCGTCCAGCAGTCTGTACCTACCACTTGCAACGTCCCAGACTTTGACCGTCCTGTCCTGAGATCCCGTGAAGACAAACTGGTCGCTCTCGGAGAAGGCGGCGGACAGGACGCCCTCAAACACAAAACCCTGCAGCACCAACAGGACAACAACAGAACAAGGAGGGTCAGGGCCATGGCTTGGTGTCAGATGGGTGGCTAAGGACAAAATTTATTGCATAGCCAAAACAAAAAAGTACGCCTAAATTTGAACAGCTGTAAATATATTTTGATAATAGTGCCATCAAAAGAATACACAAATATACAATCTCATTTTAACTCAAAATGCCATGAAGTTACAGTATTTTTAATATTCTAATCACTCATATGATGCTCATATCCAGAATAAGGTTGACAGCAGAATGAAGTGAATGGTCATTAAATTAACAAGAAAACATCAGTAAGGAGTATCTGGAGCCTATCCCAGCATGCATTAGGAGTAAAACACATACTTGATTTAAATTATGACCTGTAAAAAAAAGACCTGTGACTCTATGAAGAACCAGGACCTGGATGGCTAAGAACGTCCACAGACATACAGGAAGCAATGGGACCTTCCTCACTACTGCTGCTCCACTGCTTGAGTATAAATATAATTAACAGGAATAGCATATTTCTCTTTATGTTTCTCTGACCTTGTACTCCATGGTGTGATCCAGAGCCAGCGGGTTCAGCGCCCACAGCCTCTGCACGGCGTCCTCGGAGCCCACCAGGACGTGGTTCCCCCAGTTTCCTGCAGTCACACAGGTCACCTTGCTGCAGTGCGGCTCCAGGGATGAACTGCTGCTGCTCCTGAAGTCGTGGAGCTCCACGTTCCCACAGCCTGTCCCGTACACCAGCCTGCGGTCGGCCATCAGCGCCATAGAGGAGACCTGGGCGTGGAGCAGTGACGGGGTGAACTTCTGCAGCGGCCCCTCCACCGCCGGGAAGCTGTCTCTGGACGTGATCTCAAACAGACACACCGCGTCCTCATACGCCACCGCCAGCCGCCTCTCCTGCGGGCCGACGGCCAGGCACAGCACCTTGGGGAGGCTCTCCGGCGGTGGGATGCAGAGCGTCTCCTGGGGCATGGCGAGTGGATAGATGAGGACGGTACCGGTCTTCAGGCCACACAACAGCAGGCGTTTGTGCTGCGCTAACTCCAGACAGCAAACCTCTGCAGGTACCGCCAGCCGGTCTGATGGAGAACCTGCACACAGAAGTTTAATTTTACCTCTGGACACTCAAACAAATATAAAGTGCTGTGTGTATTACAATGTCACTTTGTTTTTTTTCTCTTTTATCCCAAACTCAACTCTAAGGTACTCGAATTTATATGTAAAAAATCTGTTTTTACAAGTAACCACATGTGAACAGAAGCAACAAAACAACGTCACCACGACACCGTGGTCATGCCCATCATCAACAATGCAAAGCTTCTACTCCAAAAACTGGTTTGTGAGTTTGTACATTAGTTCCAAGAATCTTGAACTAAACCACTTGGAGAACCAGAGTTTTTTTTTTTGGTAGAAAAGGCATGTTTGAGGTGTTTCTCAAGATTTCTTTCCTTTTTCCCTTGCACCATCTGGGGGTTTATTCTTGCCCTCTATGAAGGTGTCATCCTGTTTTGTTTCAGTAAACCTGCAGGCCTGTAAAGCCACAGAGACTGTACACTGTGATTTAGGACTCTAAATAAACATAGCAATCGATATCAGAGGAAAAACACACATTCTTTATACGAACATAAAGCTCCGTCACTGTAAACCCCTAAAACAGGGGTGTCATACTGGGGCCATGGGGGGCCAAGAGGCTCATAGTCTGGTCTCTCTTGAACTATCGGCTGTGCTACCCTCATGATTTGCGGTGCTGCCGCTCTGTTTGGTCTGTATCTGTAAGCTTCCTGAAAACCTGCACAAATACTGAGGACATGAACACAGAGAACGGACAGAAGACTCTGTCTGAATCTGGATTTAATGCTGAGCATAAATGAGCCTTAAGCGCCTGCCAGCCTCTGACCTGTGTGGTTGTTCCAGCTGACGACCTCGGTCTGGTCCTCCTGTCTGACGTAGTAAACCGAGTCACAGTCTCTGGTGACGGTGGCGTGGCAGCAGCCGGCGGGGATGTGGGCTTTGGGTTTGTGTCGGGTGTCGTACTTCAGACTCCACAGCCGGACGCAGGAAGCCACGGTCGACGCCGAAACTATGAAGCCGCCTGACAGGGCGAGAGAGGAGACGGGAGCATCCGTCCCACTCAGACTGTCCAGCAGCACACCTGTCGTCACCGACCACACCTGGCAGGCACACAATTACCATTAATCTACTGGATTGTACATGACGATGTCTTCTGCTGACATCATCAACATAACTAACAACATTTTCACTGTCACTTCATCTAATGGTTGTTTTTTCATTTACTGAGGAATCAATAAATGTCTAAAATGTGAAAATAAGTAAGTAGGTAAGTAAAGCTTTATTTATATACCACTTTCTAAAACAAAACAAAAAAAATCAAAGATCATCGATAGAGATCTATGGAAGGTCTCAGTTATAAAAATGAGTCTTAAGAAGTTGCTTACAGTTCAGCAAATCAAACTGGTCAGGGAAGATTATTCCAGAAACTTTGGGGCTAAAACTGCATATAAAATCACAGCCTGATGGGAGAAATCAGAACCCAAAGTGATCAGTTCAAACGTCTTCCTCAGTCTGACCAGCAACCAAAAAACCCAAAACTATTTATTTGATAAAGATGACCAGAGAAAAGGAAGACAGTCTGAGCATGTTGGTGATCATTTTTACTGAGGAAATGACTAAACCATTCAAGGGTATCATAATTATAATCTATTAATTTTCTGTTGTTTGGCTAATTGATTAATTGGCTCATTGTGTGATCATGTGGTAGTTTGGTTCTCACTCGTATGATCTGGTCTGCGGCTCCGGAGACGAGCAGCCGGCTGTCCGGCGAGACGCAGGCGGACAGGACGGCCTCGTCGTGCTGCAGGTCCAGGAATCTGTCCAGCGACTCGCTCTCCACGTTGAACAGGTGCAACGTCCTCTCGCAGGCTGCAGGCGGCGGAGACACACACACACACACACACACACACACACACACACACACACACACACACGTGCACAGTCACATCACACCTAACACATCTGTACAAAGGACGAGGCTTGATAAAAGCACATAGAAATATTCTGTCGGGGGGCTCGTGGGGAGTCCAATGACTCGGCGTGTACCTGCCAACATGTTTACCTGCGTGTTAGCTAAGCCTGCAGCCCAGTCCTACCTGCCAACAGGATTCTTTCATCCTCAGTAACCATGAGCAGGGAAGGAACCAGAGGAAACTCGATCACCGTTTGTCTCCCCGTCCTGGAAATCTGCAAACAATCACAACAAACTGATCATGCATTTCATCTGCAGAGGAAAGTTTTCCAGGGATCAAGCTGAGAATGATCATTTTCTCACAGGAGGTCATATTGTTTTAGTGGTTAAAAAGGGAAGTGCTGACAAGCTTCAAGGGCCAGATGGAGGTAAAACTTCATCAACATTAAAATGACAATGAGAACTTCACATTCCACTCCAAAATAAAATGTCCTCAGTTGTAGGTTGGGGATCAGTTTGTCATCAGGAGGAAGATCATTGCCTCAGATAGGAGGCAGTATCATCGGCATACCTGGTAGAGGAGGCCTTCTTTTGAGACCATGAAAAGTTTCCCACGTCGTGGTAATGTGACGCAGCTCACAGGGGTCACGCCTCTCTCCGAGTTCTCCAGACGGCTCTCAGCTGTCTTGGTCCCGTCAGGAGGCTGGGATATCCTGACCAGATCACAGTCCCACAGAGAAAACACCGCCCCCTCCAGAACTCCCAGGATGACAGATCCGGTGTCGCTGAAGCTGAAGAGCAGCTCTGCTCTGTCCAGCTGCCAGGCCTTCACCTGCAGGACAACAACACCTCAGTCTGAGCAGCAGCACTTCAGACAACTGCCCCTCGCATTCTACATCATCAAACCATTTATCAAATCCTGCAGGGAACTAAAGATTTCACCACATAGAATCAAAATGTGAGTTTGTGGTTGAAGCAGCCGCCTTATAATGTTCTGCTTGTGCGGCGAACAAAGTCCTCAACATTCAGAAACCACACAGCTGATCATTGGCTGTGGAAAGCAAAACGTTTCCCCGGGGACTATTTTGCCTGGCGGAGGAGGAGGAGGGAGCGTTTCGGTTTGAAAAAGTCCTGAAAACACAACAGTGCTGCTGCTTTTAGGAAAACTCATGTGGAGGACTTTATTGGGCTGATGGAAAACTGGAGTGAAGAAAGTGTGAAGGCTCTGAAAGTTCATGTTCATATCGTAGTGGAATGAATGGAAACCAGCGGCTGGAGGAAAGGGAGGAGGAGTGATGTGGCAGTTCAATCTCTGTTTAACAGCAACTAGTAGCAGTAGTAGCAGTAGTACTAGTAGTAGTAGCGGAAGTAGTAGTAGCAGTAGCAGTAGTGCTAGTCGTAGCAGTATTACTTGTGTCCTCGTGGAAACGTAGACCAGGTGTTTGTCGTCACTCAGGTGGAGGTGTACTGAGGAGGGGGAGGAGTCAATAGGCACCGCCTCCTCTATGCAGAACAGCTGTCTGCCAGTCAGGAGGCTCCACCCCCTCAGAGAGCCGTCAGCAGCCAATGACAGGCAGTGGACGGAACTGTCAATCACTTTGACAGACAGAACTGCAGCTGTAGAACAAAGGTGTGCGCGCGCACACACACACACACACACACACACACACACACACTCACACACGGAAAATGAGACACACTGGTTCTTATTAGAACCTCTCCACTAACCGAAGAACCCATGTTCTTCACACAGCTGAGACCACCTTCACACTGAACAGAACTTTCATTTAAAACACTGTGAACTGTGATCGCTACTCTGGACTTAGCCTTGTTTTAATTATCAATATTTGATGTTTAGTAGTGTGTTAGTGTTACTCTTTTGCAAACATTTTATGAACTGAAAGTGATTGATGTAATTTTAAAAAATAGGTTTCTAACAGCTAAGTTCTCAGCAACCACAATTACAATGTCACACTCCAATAATCCACTTGTTAGTGTGATAACATATTGATTTATACTTTTACCATTTTGTACATGTGTATATTTACCTGTAAACCAGGTGTTTGTACGCCTCAGTAGCAGCCAGAGGGGCTGTCATCTAAACGTAGAAATCCACATGTGGTCGTCAGTTTGCACTCCATGTTGTCTAATGAGACTTACCGCTCCCATTTTTGTTTTTCTTTATCTTCTGAAGCATTTCATAACAACAGCAACATTTATTATCACTGTATAGACACACACACACACACACAGACAGACACACAGAGCCACCTGTGTGTCCCAGCAGTGTGTGTGTGAGCTGCAGGTCAGCAAGGCTCCAGGTTATCACCACGCCATCGTCCAAGCCGGCAACCAGAAGCTCCGCCTCCTCACCCACATCCAGGCAGAGAACACCTACACAGACACACACACACACACACACACACACACACACACAACTATGTTAGAATAATTCAATCATTTAGAAGAAACTTTGGAGGAGAAAAGGCAATTTCTAGATTGATAAATTATCAATCAATGGTGTTAGTCCTTTATTTCGGTAGTTACTTTAGCTCTCTGTGCTAACAGTTTGGTTCCTTTATCTGATTGGACGAGCTGGTTAAGGACAGACGCGTGGTTTCAACCCAGCAGCCCAGACTGTCTCATGTGCCTCTGCGGCGCCCCCTGCAGGCGGACACACACAGGCTATTCTTGCAGGTGGATTATCTGCCAATTACACTGTCCTGGTGTCGCCACAGGATTCAGCGTGTGATCTTCTGATGTCATGTGATGTCATGTCATGTGACGACATGTGATGTCATGTGATCTGATCTGATGCGGTGAAACTGACCGGCGGCGTGGCTCTGGCCTCCCTGCGGTGCGCTCAGCGTGTGCTGCAGCGCCCCCCCTGGAGGCTGCAGGAAGCTGCACTTGGGCACGAGGACAGGCTCCGGACACGTCAACAACCACTCCTCACATTGGCTGCACAGCCTGCCAATCACAGCGGGGAAGGGCGGGGCCAGGGAGAGCAGGCGGCCCAACAGTTCAGTGTAGAAGAGACACATATCTGGAAAGGGAGGTTTAGACGTTTATTTTCAGATTTTGAGATTATTTTGTTGATTGTCATGTTCATATATTTTTATGAAATTCTCCAGTACTATTATTAATCATTATTATCATCATCTTTATTGTTTGTATTATTTCGGGTTTCAGTGAAGAGTTTGTGTGTCGTGCTGAAACAATTAGTCAATTAATCAATTAGTCATTCAACAGGAAAATAATCTTGTTTAATTTTGATAACTGATGAATGATTTTAGTCAATTCTTACATAAAAACACCAACCACAGTCTGACTCCAGCTTCACTGAGACACCCAGGCTGTCTTCCTTCATATCTTTATCAATTTAATAATTAGTTGTTGTTTTTTTCTGCTGGTCAGACTGAGGAGGACATTTTTCAATTCAATTTTCAATTTTATTTATTTATATAGCCCAGAATCACAAATTACAAATTTGTCTCAGAGGGCTTTACAGGAAATACAACATCCTCCATACAACATTTGAACACACCAGTTGTGGCTCTAATCACTTCCCATCAGAGTTTGGATTAATTTTTCACACTTTGGCTTTACTTTTCGCAGTTGATACACTAAAGCATTCATAAATCCAGAAAAAGATTTAAAGTTTATTAAACGACTAAAATAATCCTGATTATTGCTTGAGAGGCTTTTCCACTCTGACCAGAAAAAAATTAACTGGAAGAAACACGCAGCGTCGGGATGGAAAACACACATCAGTTTATCAACATGCAGCTTGGATCTGAAATGAGCAGAGGCAGAGCCGACCCATGTGCCCGTCCAGGAAGTCCAGGCTGGGTTTGATCAGCAGCAGGACGTCCCGCACCAGCCGGGTCTCAGTGCAGTCCATGTACTGGGAGCACTGGTCCAGGTCCCGGATCACACTGGCCACCCCGCACACCCTGCTCTTACAGAAGAGCCACTCAGCGCTGCCTGGAACACATGACACAAACACACCTGCGCATCTGCACATGACACAAATACACCTGCACATGACACAAACACACCTGCACATGACACAAACACACCTGCGCATCTGCGCATGACACAAACACACCTGCGCATCCGCACATGACACAAACACACCTGCACATCTGCACATGACACAAACACACCTGCACATCTGCACATGACACAAACACACCTGCACATGATACAAACACACCTGCACATCTGCACATGACATAAACACACCTGCACATGACACGAATACACCTGCACACTTGCACATGACACAAACACACCTGCACATCTGCATGACACAAACACATCTGCACATGACATACAACACAAACACATCTGCACATGACACAAACACACCTGCACAACTGCACATGACACAAACACATCTGCACATCTGCACATGACACAAACACATCTGCACGTGACACAAACACATCTGCACTTCTGCACATGACACAAACACATCTGCACACCTGCACATGACACAAACACATCTGCACATCTGCACATGACACAAACACATCTGCACATGACACAAACACATCTGCACACCTGCACATGACACAAACACACCTGCACTTCTGCACATGACACAATCACACCTGCACATGACACAAACACACCTGAAAATCTGCACGACACAAACACATCTGCACATGACACACAACACAAACACTTCTGCACATGACACCTGGAGGAGCAGAGTGGGCGGGGCCTCAGAGAAAAGGCTGCAGATTCAGGTTTTATTTTGCTTTGAAAAATAACTAAATAACTAAATGCTGGAAAACCTGAGCGACTTTTGCAAAATAAAAGACCTGACAATTAGCCAAAAATTACAGGAAAATTATTTATAATGATTAAATACATAAATCTGAATGTCAGATCAGTGATGTTGGATCAATGTCATTTTTTAACCCTTTCAAACCTGCGCTAAGTCACTCATTCTCTCTCAGAAAAACAAATTAATAAGAAACTCATCAGAAGCTACAAAGCAAATTCCACGTTAACAGGTAAAGCTGCGTGGCGCTGCGTTGGGCGGGACTTTGACGCTCTACTCACCTATGACTTCCTGCCGTAGCTCCTCCCACTGGCCGGCGTGGAGCAGGTGATAGGGCAGCTCCTGCAGCTTCCTGACGTTAGCCAATCCTGGAGCAAACCACAGGGGCTGGGGCGGGACCTGGCAAACCAGGCAAACAAACAAACAAACAAACAAACAAACAAACAAACAAACAGGAAATCACTTCCATATTTGGGCTGTTGATGTTTTTCTGTCGCAGACGTGGAGCGTCTGTCTGGTCTCTCACGGTGAAACCCGTCATGTTTATTTAAAAATGATCAGGTTTCTCTTTTCTGCTGAGATCCTACAACAGGATCCAGGCATTATGATCTGCCTCACTGTAGCTTCTGCAGCACTGCAATGAGGGCTCTCCTCTCACTGCTTTTTTTCTGAAAATTACATAAAGAGCCACACACTCACACACACACACACACACACACAGTCCATACTGGTTTATCTTCTAATTTCAGCAGGACAAATTCCTTTGCATCTGAAGGGCATTTATTCCAAATCTTAATACTGTGTTCATTTTACAAAGAAGAAGAAGAAGAAGAAGAAGAATGTTAGCTGATGTGTTTCTCCAGTTTCATGCTGACAACGTTTATTTTTGGGGGCTCAGAGCTCTCAGCAGCTGATATTTTGGACGGATATTCTGTGTTGTTAAGTTTTAATTTTTATGTCAAAAAGTTGAAAAGCTCAGTGTCTGCAGTGGGTTGGTGCTCAGGGTGGAGGTTAGTGTTACGGCCCTGAGGCCTCATCAGGTCGTCGTGGCGACGGCACCTTTCTGTCGGACAGGAGCAGCGACAGCGCCGGCAGGGCGACGGGCTTCAGCCGGTTGGACCAGCGACCCAGGAAGTACTCAGCCAGGACGGCGAGGCGGCGAGCGCGCTGCTCCACCGCCAGATACCGAGCTGACACCGCCACGCTCAGCTGCCTGCACACACACACACACACACACAAACACACACACACACACACACACACACACACACACACACACACACACACAAACACACACACACACAGAGTTTAAACAAGACATTATATTAATGTATTTTTGACATACAAAAAAGGGAACATCCACCCATTTTGGAAAATGTGACGTGTCCTGTCCCGTCCTGATTTATCGTAACATATCCTATCATATTTATTCATTTGCTTGTTTTATTTATTTATTTATTTACTTATTTATTTTACTCCTCTTAATTTCATTGTTTCTATATGTTTTCATTGGTACTATGTTCCAACATGTTTATATTGTGGTTGTCTTTTAATTAGAAAGCACTCTGTAAACTGTTTAAGAGGGGCTCTGTATAAATAATGTTTAGTATTATTATTATTAACATTATCATAATCATCATTTCCAGGTTCCTCTCATCATTACTGAGTGCTGGATACTGCATATTTGTTTCTGGATGTGTCAAAACCTTTTGATCTAACATATTCTAACATAATCTAGTCTAATCTAATCTAATCCGGTTGGTGTTTACCGGTTCTGGAGGCGGAGCATTGCGACGCCATCGACCCAGCTCTCCGTCAGGTTTTCTCCCAGGTCCCATCTGAGCCGCGCCCAGAGGAGGGGGGGCAGCCGGATCAGCGACGGGTTCGGTGGGAGGGAGTACCTGTACACTTCGCCGATGACATCATCATCCAGGGACAAGACATCGCGCAGTTCAGCCTCCAGCAGCCCCTCCCTGTGGAGACGTGATGCTCAGATCAGATCACTGCAGCGGCTGATGATCTAATAACATCTGGGAAACATAAAGTCAAGTCTATAATCTGTGAAAATGTAATATCACGTCACTCTAAAATTTAGAGCGACGTGTTATTACAGAGGTAACTCAGTATGACAGTTTAACCTCACTGATTATTAAAGTCTTGAGGAAAAAACAGTCCCTTCTCAAATCGTCTACGTGCTGCCTGGACGTTCCACCCACTCCTGAAAACTGTGGCTCAGATTTAACAGCTCTACCCAGTCTGGCTTTTTTCCAAAGGGAGGATTCATACGCAAGTAAGTCAGACATGTGTTTGTTAAACTGGAACCGTGCAGGACTCTGCTTCGTAAACTATTTCATAAAAGTGTATTATTATCATTATTATTATTATTGGAAGGAGTAGTATTGCCGTTTCAACATGAATCACCAGTTCAGAACTATGTGTCAGTGTACTTTTATTTTGATCGACCCATCACTCTGTGTTTGAATGGGTCTCACCTCGCCAAGGCGATGTAACCCAAGGCAGCTCCCACCAGCTTCTTCCCGTGCTTCTCCTCCAGAGACAGGAAGAGCAGTGACATCATTTCCTGTGGGTCGGTGCCCAGGCACAGCTCTGTTAGCGGGGTGAAGGACGTCCAGCGCTTGGCCGCAGCGAGAATCAGTTTCAGGTGGAGAGGACTGCCGGTCTGCTGGAAGCTCCTCAGCACGGCGTTGCTCTGCTCGGGGGTCAAAGTTCGCTGGGAGGCTCGCAGGGAGGAGTCCAGGATCTGTTTCCCCTCATCAGCTGACAAACTCTCCACCTCAAAGAAACTCCCTGACGACTCCAACTTCAGCCGCAAGCTAGCAAACTCCTGACTGCCTGTGTCTGTGGAGACGACCATGTGGACGTTGGGCGGGACGTCGGCAGGCAGCCAGTGCAGCCTGCGGGCGTGATGTTCGTCAGACAGCTGATCCAGCGAGTCCAGGATGATGAGCAGAGTGCTTCCTTGCTGGGAAACTTTTACGAGAAGGTTCTGGAAGAATTTCACAAGCTCCACATGCGTGTTGGCAATCAGAGGGGGAGGAGGCGTCAAACCACAAGCCAAACAGATCTGGAAGCAGACGCTGCGCAGGACGTGGTCGACGTCAGGACTCAGAGGGTGACAGGCGGACAGCAACCTGATCACCACGACCGCCCGGGGATCCAGGACATTACGCAGCTCCTGGGCCAGTTTGCAGAGCAGAGCCGTCTTGCCCATACCGGAGGCACCGTGCACCACCAGTGGGCTATGCTGGGCGTTGGTCGACTCCCACATGGCCAGGCAGAGCTTCCCCAGAAGGCCTTCCCTGCCCCGCATCCCCGCACACCGCTCGGCACTCAGAGCAGCGTGGAGGCAAACCTCCTCAAGCACCCAGCAGGAGGCGTCTTCCCTTTCTTCCTCAGTGCTTCCCCATTGCCTCCTCTGTTTCCCCACAGCTGGTGACTCGACCGCCCGGCTGATCCTGGCCTTCATCTGGGAGACGAACTGCTCGCAGAGGCTCTCCAGGTACTGAGCATGCTCCTTGCGTTTGGGGTCAATACTTCCCTTGCTCAGCTCCACGCAGTGCAAGTTGAGGATCTTTTGTGAAGTGGCGTAGAGGCGTGACTTAAGACCGGTGAGAAGCTCCTGGGCCTCTGCGTCCAACAGGCCATCAGCAGTAATGTCCATAAACTTGGCGAGGCGTTTGGGACCATCCCTCACCCTCTGGCGGGGCAGCTCTCGGACAAAGAGGAGGGCCGATGGTTCACCATCTTCCTTCCGCAAACCCTGGTCGATCTCGATCTCTGTGACTGTAGAAGAGAGGAAGAAAATGTTGAACAGATGAGCTTCACACAACTTCACCAGCAAACTTCACAGAGCAAAGGAAAGAAAAACCTCAACTTCGATCTATCTGACAGCCCAAAATGAGCACTCAGCAATCTAAAAAGAAGACATTCAGAAGCAAGAAATTTCACCAAACAAATCTGAAAAGGCAAAGCAAAATCTGTGACAACAAGTGAACCATAACTTTCTGCAGTTCTAACCGGATCTGTAGAAGAGTTGTTTCTGTTCGGCCGTGATGTCTCCGTCTGCCTCGGCCTTGGTGGCGGCGGTGCGCAGGAGCTGCAGCAGCTGAGTCTCTGTGAAACGCCAGGAAACCACGTTGTTGTCGCGCTGTGGCCCGCTCTCAGGCCGCAGGTCGCTGTAGTGGGGGAAGTGAGCCGTGATTGGCTGAAGGACGTACATGGGCGGGTCAGCATTGTTGTCTTTCAAGAACCACTGGTTGAGCAGCTTGAGGCCTTTAGGGTTTTTCTGCAGTTTGGACAGAAGCAGCTCGAACTGCTTCTCTGGGACGAGACGAGGCAGAGCTCGGTGGCCATACCGATTCCCCAGCAGAGCCTTGAGAGCCGAGACACAGAAGAAACAACAACAGAAACAACAAAACCAACATCATTAGAGAGAAACCAGAGGGGGGATTCCACTAACCAGGATTAGAAAGTTACCCAGATTACTGCGGAAAAGATGATGCTATGTAGTGGTGATCCGAATCTGTAAACAAAAGGTCAGGATTAGGACAACGAGCCAGTCGTCCCTCATGACGGTCACTAATGATGAACAAAATTTCAGAAGATACCAGTGACACATTTTAAAGTTATCCTGCTGACTTGCTAATCCTGGTTTGTGGAGACATGTCCAGCCTTAGCTTTACCTTTGACATGTGCCCTGGGCATCAGCTGAGAACAAACTAATGAGCTGACCTTTGCTTTTGCTGCTTCATTCATAACTCCCAATTATTTAGCGTTTCGTGCTTGATCCAGGTAGAACATCATTTTCCCAGTCAAGTCACCAAAGCAAACTTGAGCTGCAACAGGATTTGAGTCTGAAGTGACGTTCACTCACAGTGAAGGCCGGGCCGACTGAAATCCTCCTGCAGGCTTCGATCTCATCCACAAACAGCTGTGAGGCCTCGTGGTCCCCGCTGGTTATGTTACGAATCCCCCACCTCAGATCCACGACCTGCAGCAGACAGCAGCCACACCCATCAATTAGCCTGACCCATCAATTAGCCTGATCCATCGATTAGCCTGATCCATCAATTAGCCTGACCCATCGATTAGCCTGACCCATCAATTAGCCTGATCCATCGATTAGCCTGATCCATCAATTAGCCTGATCCATCGATTAGCCTGATCCATCAATTAGCCTGACCCATCGATTAGCCTGACCCATCAATTAGCCTGACCCATCGATTAGCCTGATCCATCAATTAGTCTGATCCATCGATTAGCCTGATCCATCACGTGCAGGAGTAGTAAACATGCACTCTGGGCAAAATGAAGAATATTAGTTTTACTTTAATTCAAATGCAGGAGAAAATGTAAATGTTTGTGAGGCTGCGTCCAGACGCAATAAATCTGATCAATCCAGCATTACTGATCTGATGTTTAAATATATAATTGTAGTAATTATGAACATATCATTGTGGGAATGTACATTTAATTAGGGCTGTGACTAATAATTGTTTTCATTGTGGATTAGCGGAACCAGATTGTCTTCAGAATGATCTCTTAGTCTGACCAGCAACTAAAAACTAAACCCAAACCTGCGGTTTGTCTGCAGCTGCTGACGGCAACAGCATCTCAGCAGGAAAGATTATAATTGATTATTATAGAAATGTTATGAAAAGCTTGGAAATGTTGAACTTACCTCAAACACCAATCCCAGACTCCGACAGAAAGCATGGACTTCTGGGTAAGCTTTGTCCAGCAAGGCTTTCCTCTCACTGCTCATATCTGCAGAGCAACGCAACAACCCCGACCCCAACTGACATACACTGACATACACCGAAATATACTGACATACAGCGAAATATATCAAAATATACTGACATCCACCGACATACACCGAAATATACTGACATACACTGACATATATCAAAATATACTGACATACACTGACATACACCAAAATATACTGACAGACACCAAAATATATCAAAATATACTGATATACACCGAAATATACTGACAGACACCAAAATATATCAAAATATACTGACATACACCGAAATATATCAAAATATACTGACATACACCGAAATATATCAAAATATACTGACATACACTGACATATATCAAAATATACTGACATACACTGGAACACAGAAATACAGTGAAATCCACTGAAATACTAAAATATACTGATATACATTGAAATACACTGATATATATTGAAATGAGAAAACGTGCAGCAAAATTATGCTCCCAGAAAATCAATAAACACTGGTGGAAAATTAGAAAGCAAATATATTTTCTGTGTTTCATAATTATGAAATGACATATTACAGCTCAGTTTCTGAGTTTAATTGAACTGATGAAATGTTCTGAGCGGGGAGTCGCACAGCAGCCTAGAAGTCCTAATCTGTAATGAACTAATCTGAGGTTACAGGAGGTCTGATGAGGTAATCTGAGATTAGCGGAGCTCTAATCCCTGGTGGTGACTGACCTGTGAAGGTGGAGCTGATGAACACTCGGATCATGTTGGAGCTTCTCTCCTGCCGCTCGGCCTCCTGGCCTCTCAGCGCCGCTGAGGCCGCCTCCATCCTCACCCTCACCCCCTCCGCAGGTTCTCCTGACCTCCTTCTGTGGTTCTCCTGTGGTTCTCCTGCGGTTCTCCTGTGGTTCTCCTGACTCACGGCCTGGAGGTTCTCCGGGCGTCCTGTCGCGTGGCGGTGAGGGTTTCAAACTCTCGTCACGGCGGGCAGGGAGAGTCTCTCTTCCTCAGCTCAGTGTTTTTCTCTGCCAGGTTTGTTTCCCTCAGAGAGTTTCCTCCCAGACAACCAGAGTGTTTACACACACACACACACACACACACACACACACACACACACACACACACACACCTGCTGCTCCCCTGTGCTGAGCGCAGTGATTCTCCTCTCAGCTCAAATCTGAACTTGAGTGTAAAATAAAAACCAGTCCCTCCCATCAGCAGCTGCTGTCCCAGTTCCACCAGCAGCAGATCTCCAGTGTGCCTTGCAGCTCCCAGTTCACTGTGCAGAGTCAGCACACACACACACCGTGTCACTGAGAGCGGGAAGGAAAAGACGAGCTGGCGTACGGCGGCGTGTTGGGGCCGCTGCAGCTGGGGAGGGGCGTAATATTCTGAGAAAAAAACTCAGATATTCTCTGAGATTAAAATGGTACATTTACAAGGAATAATCTCACAGATCTATGAGGGAAAAAAATTGGGAAAAATACTTTTTGTTTTTGTTTTTCTTTGTTTTTTCGGTCCAGCAGCCTCACGGCTTCACTTCGCTGAATCTGGTTCTTTGATTTTTTTTTTGACACAAAAAAAGTAAAAGAAACTATTTTTCCTCATAAAATTACCACTTAAATCTCAGAATTTTTCTTGTAAATGTATGACTTTAACCTCAGAAATTCGGAGGGGTTTTCTTGTATGATTTTTGGATATATATTTATTTTTTCAGTGGCCGGAGCATCACAGCTGTGTGTCCTCAGCGACAGAGATATTGGCACTCCATGTGGCCGAGCTCTGGAAATGCTTTTAATTATTAAAAAGTAATTTGTTAATTTTCTGATCATTTTCTGGTAATTGTCTCAGAACGATTTACAAAATACACACACACGTCTCTTCATGTTGTTTGTTCATTTGTATGGGTTGATTGTCCGTGTGTGTTTGTATACGGCACAGTGAAGGGCACCTGCAATTGTCACCGTGTGCACACAGTGACAATAGAGGCTTCTATTCTATTCTATACAAAAAAACCTCCACATGATCCGCTGTGTGAGTCACAGCTTCAGAGCTGCTGGAAGGTTTGTTTATTCACTTTGACAGAGCCAGGCTAACGACTCCCATAGACTTCAAGTCTTTATGCTAAGCTTACAGGAAATGCTACCCATAGGAACTGAACTACTGGACGTCCAGAGGTGGAGATGGTAAAAAATGGGATTTTTCCTTTAAAGCTGACTGACTGGATGAAGTCCAGCTCCATGCAGTTTGTGCTGAAAAGCAGACGGAGCTTCTTCTCCTTTGGCGTTTGGAAAATGAGGTGATGATATTTCAGCTTCGGTGACAGAAGCCGTGATGTTGATGACAGACGAATGAATTTCAGTCGTTTATCCGGTAAAAACACAAACACAGTCCAACCGCAGCCTCACAGAGACGCTCGGACTGCCTGCCTCTCCTCCGCTCACGTCTTCATCAAATCACACTTTGGGTTTTTGTTTGTTTTGGCTGCTGGTCGGACTGAGGAGGACCACCTCCCCTCACACTGCGGCTTCACTTTGACATTCACTTCATTAAACAACCATTTGACTCATCAAGATAAAACATTACTGGACAATCAAACTGTTAGCTGGAACACCAGTAACACCAGTGAGACCAGTAACACCAGTAACACCAGTAACACCAGTGAGACCAGTAACACCAGTAAGACCAGTAACACCATTAACACCAGTGAGACCAGTAAGACCAGTAACACCGGTGCACGTCTGTGTTTCCTGCAGCACGCCACCTGGAGCGGTTGGCGCCACAGCACGCCTCTCTTCTTCAGTGGTGAAATCAGCACAGTGTTTACGGAGCGTGCCGCTGGGACGGCGAGCCTCCAGAGCCCGGAGCCGACAGCTGGGCCACGCCGCCAATTACACCGAGGACAGGAGCCATCACAATAATAACCATGATGAAGGCACATTAGAGTGTGTGTGTGTGTGTGTGTGTGTGGCTCCCTCAAGACTTTATTTCAGCCTCTGAACAAAATTCACTTCAGTTCTTCTTCAGTTCACTTCTGTTTTTTTTTTTTTTTTTTTTTTTTTACCTTTTTGTAATTTGGTGTTCATTTTTTAGTTTTATTTTTACAAATTTGGGGTCATTTTCTGGTATTTTTTGTGAATATATTATTATAAATATAGTTTTAAGACGATGTATTTTTTACTAGTTTTGATAATTTTCTCGTAAATGAATCTAATTAATTTTTGAAACCTTTTGAAACCAAGGAGCTCACAGGTGTGCTTTTACTTTGTCAGGTTTTTTTTTTTTTTTTGGTCAGTTTTTGATGGTGACGGGAGAGCGAGAGAGAGAGAGAGAGAGAGAGAGAGAGGCAGAGAGAGAGAGAGAGAGGGGGACAGAGGGACAGAGAGAGAGGTCGACCTGCAGCAGAGCGTCAGGACTGCTGTGCTGACGCTCTCACCTGGCCCAGGTGAGCCACCAGGCACTCACACTTGCAGGTTGTTTCTTTTTCTTTTTCTTTCTTTTTTTTTCTTTTAATTAACTCTTTATGCCTTCATTTCTCAAACCAAAAAAAATCTGGTACACAAAATTGCAAAAAAGCTGCATGTTTGCCAGAAAGCGTAGCGTCTTGTTCGAAAGGATAAAAATATAAAAGATGATAGAAAGACAAAAAGAACAGAAAGCTTTTTTTCCCAGTGCAAAAGTGAGAAAAAGCCCATGGGGAAAAAAGTTAAATATATAAATGTTACAAATTACAGGAAGCATGCAAAAAATATGAAAATATTACAAAACATATTTAACGGCATTTAAAATATGAGAGTCTACTGCCTCACCAAGAAAAATGCATGTTCATAAATACAATAAAATACAATAAAATATATATTTTCATTTTATTCTTTTTTATTTTTGGACTGATTCAGCGTCCAGAGCTGCAGCTGGTTGTTGTTTTTGTGGCTCCTGTTTGTGAGCTGCTTTGTTTTGAGGCTCGGCTGCCGGCCTGAACCTGCAGCTCCCACAGGACTCTTTCATCATCAGCAGCAGCATCATCATCATCGCCGTCAGGTGGAAGGCTGCTGGGGATTGTAAAGGCATCAGGACAAACATCCAGGTGACGACACTCCACCTGACACCCCAGCCCTCCTACATTTCCCAGAATGCCTTTCACCAATGCTGACAGGGGGACTGACATGCATCAGCTGATAAACAGAAGCTGCAGTGCATGCTGGTCTATCTGCCGGAGAGCCCCGCCCCTGCGTCTCCGCAGCGTGTTCATTATGGATCCCACTGGAGTTCTGGGCAACAGTCACCTGTCTGCTGAAGCTGAGGTTTCATGTCAGACCTGGTTTTCTTAGCCAATGGGCAACAGGTCAACAAACTTTGCAACCAATCACAGCACTGGTGGGCGGGGCTTGCCCAGAACTCTGGTGGGATTCATAAACCCTCCCAGAGTGAAAAGAAGCTAAACTCTGCAGATGAACCCTCTGAAAACGAGCTGCTGCTTTTCATTTGGTTCTAAACATTGCGGGGAATTTTCTGGTAATTTTCTTGCAATTTCATTTTAAATATTTAATTCCACTTTTGATTTATTTATTTGCTTGTTTAAAGTTTATGGCAATGTTATAGAAATATTCCTCATCCTTACTTTTGCATAGTTTTCACTTTTTTTTAACTAATTGTTAGTTCATTTTTCTGGACATGTTCTTGGAACATTTTACTTTTCTTGAACATTTCCTGATCATTTTTTGGGTGATTTCTTGCTGATTGCTTTCAAAAACAACCAAAACGCCAATCAAGTGCAGCATCGCTGAGCTGACGGTTAAATCGTTTTATTCAGTATAAATACAGTTTTCTTGTCTGTTTGCTGATTTTCTTATAATTTCTTGCTAATTAGCTCATCACCTTTTTTCTTGTGTTTTTGACAGATCAAGTGAATTTGCTCTGGTTTCAAGAGGTGTGTGTGTGTGTGTGTGTGTGTGTGTGTGTGTGTGTGTGTGTGTGTGTGTGTGTGTGTGTGTGTCAGGGAGGAGACAGGCGTCATTTTTTCATTCACTGAAGAAATGACTTGTGGGAAACGTGTGGTTTTAATGCTGCAGGTGAAACACTGCCTCCACCTTCAGCGGCAGCGAGCCCGAGGGTTCGGCTCCTGGTGGATTTCACGGCAGCAGCTTCAAACTCTACAGCAAACAGGAAGTGGAGAGGCGGCACGTCGCTTCAAATTCTTTTATTTATTCATCTTTTTCCACATTGGGTTTCTGTTTAGTTATTTTCTAGAAAACCGTAGTCCTTGGTTACCGTCAGGTGTAGTGATCAGCGGGTTGTCTGGAAGGGAGCGGGGGGAGTTACGTGATTGGTCAACACGGGCTCGGCGCGGACGCGTCCTGCTCCACTGTCAGTCCTTTGCTCAGGAGGAAAGCTTCTTGTTTCGGTTCCCGCCCGAGGAACTTCCTCAGCATCTCAGAGGCGTCTTCAGAGCCGCCGGGCCGCAGGATGAACTTCCTGTAGTCCAGACCGACCTGCGGGACCAACACGTCACATTTTAACATGATGACAGGCAGGGGGCGCTGCATCAGCTTCCTGCCACCTGCTGGGGAAAGCACGAGCTGACCTGCCAACAGCGAGGTTTACAAAATGTGATGTGTGTTGTTGGGTTTTTCACTGTTGGCTGACCTTGGGGTTCATGATGCCTTCCTCTTTGAAGCGAGCGTAGAACATGTCCATGGAGAACACCTCGCTCCACAGGTAACCGTAATACTGAGCATCGTAGCCGCCGGCCAGGTGCCCGAAGGTCGCGGGCATGTTGGTTCCTGCAGGTTGTAATGGAAAGGTCAAAGGTCAGGGGATCAAACCAGGGACAGTGAGGCAGAGTACTGCTGTACAGAGGTGTGTGTGAGTGTGTGTGAGTGTGAGTGTGAGTGTGTGTGTGTGTGTGTGTGAGACCTGAGGAGGCGGGGACTCCCAGGATCTCCTCACAGAGGCGAGCGTACTCCTCTGCCGGGTCGAGGCCAGACCTGGTGTGCAGGGCCTGGTCGACTTTAGCCAGAACGATCTGCCTCAAATTAAACAGACCTGAGAGAGAGAGAGAGAGAGAGAGAGAGAGAGAGAGAGAGAGAGAGAGAGAGAGGGAGAGGTAGGGAGAGAGAGAGAGAGGGTAGGGAGAGAGAGAGAGAGAGGTAGGGAGAGAGAGAGGGAGAGAGAGAGACAGAAGTATAACATCAGTATAAAGCAGTACTGCAGCACTGATACTGCAGTATGAAGCAGTACTGCAGTACAGGTAGCAGGGTCAGTGCGACTTCCTGCTCCACCCACCGGTGTTGGCGAGGCGGGACTTGATGAGTTTGTCCAGCAGGTCGTCGGGGATGGGACTTCCTGTCTTGTAGTGGCGGGACATCCTCTGCAGCGGCTCCTTCTCCCAAACCCAGTTCTCCAGCATCTGGGACGGAGCCTCCACAAAGTCCCGCTCCACATGAGTCCCGCTGAACATGGCGTAGTCCGCCTGCACACACACACACACGCACACACACAGCACTGAGAAACATGTGACAGGAAACACTCCACAGGCAGGAAGTGAGGCGCTCGTCCCTCTGTGCATCAGCATGTCTCATATTTCAATGAGGTTTATCGCTTTTTGTATAAGATATAAACACATCTAGAGCTGCAACAAATAGTCAAATAATCAATTAGTTGCCAACTATTTCAGTAATTGACAGCTGTTCTGATCATTCATTCATTCATTCATCGTCTAAACCGCTTATCCTCACTAGGGTCGCGGGGGGGGTGCTGGAGCCAATCCCAGCGCTCATAGGACGAAGGCAGTGAGACACCCTGGTCAGGTCGCCAGTCCATCGCAGGGCCTGTTCTGATCATTTATAAATAATTCTGAGTCTGTTTAAGAAGGAAACTCCCACATTCTGTGATCCCTGCCTGTTGGGTGTGAATGTGTTTTTCTGAAACCCTGCTCAGGACCGGCTGTGTGTGGTGTGTTTGAGCCCGGCGGTGTTTCGGGTGCTGACCTGAGCGCACAGCTGGTGCATGACGTGGCCGAACTCGTGGAAGTAGGTCTCCACCTCGTCGTGCTGCAGCAGCGACGGGGCGTCCGCCGTCGGCTTGCTGAAGTTGGCCACCATGGCGGCCACCGACATCTGGCGCGTGCCGTCGGGCAGCAGGCAGCCGGGCTGCAGGCCGAAGCAGGCGGCGTGGCCGTACTTCCCCTCCCTGCAGACACAGCAGCCTCGTGGTCACGACACACACACTGCAAAAACTCAAAATCTTACCAAGATTATTTGTCTCATTTCAAGTCAAAAATGTCTTATTACTGAAAATTTGCTTGTTTCATTGGCAAAATTTGTTTCTTGTTTCTAGCTAATTTTCACTTGAAATGAGAGACAATTGTCTAAAAACAAGTTACTTCTGAGGTGATCATGTCTTATTTTAAGTGTAATGAGATATTTTGACTAGAAATAAGACATTTTTGACTTGAAATAAGACAAATAATCTTGGTAAGATTTTGCGTTTTTGCAGTGCACCCACCCACACGCACAGCACTAATCCTGACATTTTAAAGGTTTTACTACAACAACCCCACATCACCACTTTAATCTCAGTTTTTTCTTGTAAATTTATGAGAATATGACAAACGACAATTTTGAATTACCCTAACACACCTAATCCCTGCCCCTCTGCTGTCACTATCAAACAGAACAGATTAATCAGTGCATAATAACGTTTAAAATAAAATAAAAACAGATATTGTGACATTTGGTTTGATGGATGTCTCTGAGCAGGCCCCGCCCACCGCGCCTCACCTGGGGAACAGGTCGAGGTAGAACTGGCCCACCACCTGGCCGGACATCCGGTCGGTGACGCAGTACAGCGTGACGTCGGGGTGCCACACGGGGGCGCCGTCCACCAGCTGGAAGCTCAGCCCCAGCAGCTCCTGGTAGATGTCCAGCAGACCCTGAGTCACCACCTCCATGGGGAAGTACTCCTTCAGCTGGTTCTGATCCACCGCATACTGCGTCTCCTCCACCTGCAGGGGGGGAGGAGGAGGAGGAGGAGGAGGAGGAGGAGGAGGAGGAGGAGGAGGAGGAGAGGGCAGACAGGAGGAGGAGGAGGAGGAGGAGGAGAGGACAGACAGGGGGAGAGGATGAGATTTGATCAGAAAGAGAGCAGCTGTTCCAACATTTAGACGTCCCACACAAAGTAAAAATGGCATCTTGTTGAAACTGGTGGTTTTCTGTGGGATCCTCAGCAAAACGAGGAAAAGTGTCTTTCGTTTCTTTTCATTTACTTTAATTTAAATGTTTTACACTCAAGAAATCAGACATCCATCCAGTAACACTGACCGAATCCTTGAATATATCATTTGAATCATTATAAATAACGTTTTGTCATTTTTTCTTTTTATTTAATCCTGATTTTCTTGTTTTTTTTTTTGTTTTTTTTTTTTTGTTTTTTTTTTTGTTGTGGTCTTGCTCATCTGCTCATCGCCTTTTTCCCTGCATGCAATTCACCAGACATTACGACCACACAAAAATATGTACCATGATGGTTTTACCAGTAAGGTGGCCTCCTCGTCCTACAGTGTTTTGCTTTTTCGAGGCATCGTGGGCTTCAGTATCTCTGAGCCGTCCTGAGATCTTACATCACATCTGCCCCCAGGTGAGGCTCAGTCTGCAGGCTGCTGACTCAGCAGGTGTCCAGGTGTGAGGCTCCTACCTGGGTCATGAAGTAGCGCGTGTCCCAGGCGTGGAGCTGCCGGTCAAAAGGCAGTCCCCTCTTCTCACACTCCTTCTCCTTGAGCTTGAGGATGACCGCTCGCTCTTCGTCGCCCAGCGGCTTCAGTTTGCGAGCGAGCTCCTCTGGAGGAGGAAACGCAGAGCGGGACAGAGGATCAGCACAGCGTTTCCTTTTCTAAACAAGTTTAATACCTCTAACAATATCCATACGTCCAAACACTGCAGGAGGCAGGTGGGTACCCAGTGCTCTTACACAGCACCAACATTTATTCATCATGAGGAATAATTAATAATTTAGCCACTACTTACACTATTCAGCATGATGATGCTATGATGCTATGTAGAAGCAGCGATCCTCTTCTTTACTTTGATTTTGAGACAAATTTTCAGCAGATTGATACCTGGTCTGTTCTGTGTATTTGGTGCAGGTCAGAGGTCAGTTTTAGGTTGAATGTGTTGGGCTTTTACCTAGATTCTAGCAGTTTCCTTCAGATCAGACACAGGCTGGAAAAACTCTAACTGAACCTTTTTTTTTATTCTAGGTCAGTATGACAGCTGAGTTTGATGCCAGGATTAACGTCAGTGAGTGGAGACTTTTAGAAAATAAACTTCTTAAGGCTAAAAGCAGCTTCTAACTCACTGATTTGGGAGAAATTAATAAAAATAACAGGCGTGTCAGTCTCAGCTTTGTGACTCTTAAATATCTGGCCGGAGGGTGTTTCATAAAGCGTGATCATGAGCAGTCACCGGGATTCCTGAGTCGCAGCTGCTGCAGAACCACGTCTACCTTCTGAAACGTTCGATGACAAGCTTTTAGAAAGTCTTCATGTTCATCACAGTTGGAGTCATATCAGCATGTTCTCCTGTGATTCTTTATTTAACAGATTGTTTTGTCTGAACTGAAACCTGTGTGCCTGCCTGTGGCTCCCTTTGGCCCGTCCATGGCACTGAGGGATGCCAGGAAATGAGATAAAATGACAAATGACTGCTGCCAATCCGTGCCCTCAATTTGCCCTTGAAATCTGAAGGCACAGCTTATAAACCCACGGGCATGGATTTGTAATCCAAGGGTGCAAATTATAAACAGGAGAGCACAGTTAGTAAACTAAACCAAGAGTTCAGATTTAACTTGTTTTTTCCTCAGCTGACCCCAGAGAGGATCCACACAGGAGGAAGGGTTCTCCTGGTTCCTTGGTAGAACCTGATCTTAGCAGCTTTGTGAAGCAACAGACACCACAGGCAGGCCGTGCAAATGTTCAAAATGCAGTCCCATGACACGTGAGTCTGTGAGTGACGTGTGAGTGATGTGTGAGTGATGTGTGTGTGGCTCACCCAGGAAGCTGGCCACCTTCTTGCCGCTCTTGGCCATGTTCATCTCCAGGATGAAGTCGGCGTGGGTGCTGAAGCCCAGCAGGGCGCTCTTCTGAGCCCGAAGCTCCACCAGCTCCTTCAGGATGGCAGAGTTCTCCTACACACACACACACACACACACACACACACACACACACACCCAGTTCACTCAAAGCCCCATCCACTTATTTTAACTTCAATCACTTCACAGCAAACTTTGATGACTTGTAATTTAATATAATACACACAACAATGATCAATGATAAATAGTTTTCTGTGTTGTTTTTTTTTTTTTTTTTGGCTGATTTCCTGCACAGGTTTCAACTTTACTTTAGGATTTAAAACACCTGGAGGGAACAGGAGTGATGAGAAAACTACTGGGGAATTGGCAAAAAGAAATGAAAAAATGAAAAAACACAAAACTATCTTTTCGTATCAGAGGCTTGATGCGGCGATGATGTTTTTCTCTGGCTCACCTCTTTGCAGCGGGAGTTGAAGGCTTCCTCCAGCATCCTGCGGGTCTCGGGGACAAAGCATTTCTTCATGGTGGGGAAGTAGTGAGGATACTTCAGCGTCACCTTCAGCTTGTCTCCGTCCTTCTCCAGGGAGCTGAGGAAGTCTTCCGGCAGGCCGCCTGAGAACAACATGTGTGTCACCTTCTGTCCGACCACCACAGGAAAAACATCCTGTGTGCACAGACTGCAGCGTGGACGAAGGACGGCCCGCTGGCACGTCCAACCAACATGCTGCCTGTCAGAGGCTGCAGGCTTAATATCACTGAGAAGTTTGGCTAAATTTTGTCGAGGGGAAAAACTGTTTCCAGCAGGTCCCTTGACCTCTGACCTCCAGATGTGTGAATGAAAATGGGTTCTCTGGGCAGCCACGGCTCTCCCCTTTGAAGACACGCCCACCTTCTGCTAATCACATGCAGTCTGGGCCACAAAGCCTGCAGTCCACATGTGTTCTTGTGGCCTGTTGTAAAATGGTGTGTTTGTGCAGACTGGGGCCTAAACAGTCTTGGAGCTGCATCAGACTGGAAAGCTGAGACTCTTGTGGATTCAATGAGCCACATGTGATTCTAAACTTACTGAACTAAATAAACAATTAAAAATCTCTATAGGTCTCTCCAGACCTGCAGACATGCAGATAAAAGTTGAAGAAAAACATACGACCTTGAGCAAAAGACACGAAAAGCTGATCTGTGTTGCTCAGTGTTAATGTACGGCAGGAGAGGCTAATCCAGGTGATAATGTGGCTGACTCACCCAGCTCCTCCCTGGTGAAGGACAGGCAGGTGGTGTCTTCATTCAGATGCTTGTTGAAGTCGATGCAGAGGTTGCTCAGCTTCTTCTTGATCGTCTTGATCTCCTGTCACAGCAGAGTCGACATGAAGACGAGTGAGATGCTGAAATCAGAGTTCAGAGAAACACCGACCAAACCACAGACCGAACCCCCACCCGAACCATGGACCAAACCCCCACCCAACCCACCAACTGAACCCCCGACCGAACCCCCGACCAAACCCCCAACCAGACCACAGACCGAACCCCTGACTGAACCCTGGACCGAACCACGGACCGAACCCCGGACCGAACCACAGACAGAAGCCCCACCCGAACCACGGACCGAACCCCCAACCGAACCAGCAACTGAACCAGCAACTGAACCTCCGACTGAACCTCCGACCAAACCCCCAACCGAACCAGCAACTGAACCACGGACTGAACCCCCGACCGAACCAGCGACTGAACCTCCGACCAAGCCACAGACCGAACCCCCACCCGGACCACGGACCGAAGCCCCGACCGAGCCAGCGACCGAACCCCCAACCGGACCACGGACCGAACCCCCGACTGAACCATGGACCAAAGCCCTGACCAAACCAGCGATGGAACCCCCGACTGGACCACAGACCCCACAGACCAAACCCCCGACCAAAGCCCCGACTGAACCAGCGACCGAAGCCCCTACCGAATCAGCGACTGAACCGCTGACCGGACCACGGACCCCCCAGACCGAACCCCCGACCGAACCACCGACCCCACAGACCGAACCCCCGACCCCACAGACCAAACCAGCGACCCAACCACAGACCAAACCACCGACCCCACAGACCGAACCACTGACCACACAGATGGAACCCCCAACCGACCTCACCGACCAAACCAGCCGACCCGCTTGACGCCGACCGGTGCCGCGACCGGGCCGCCGGCCGGTGCCGCGACCGGGCCGCCGGCCGGTGCCGCGACCGGGCCGCCGGCCGGTGCCGCGACCGGTGCCGTGGCCGGCCCGCCTGACGCCGACCGGTGCCGCGGCCAACCTGCCTGATGCCATCATCATCATCTTCACAGATGCTCTGCCATCTGCGCTTAGTGGTCACATTTCCATTTCCATTTGTAAGAAAAATGTAAACTAGGCTACACAACAGAAAACTCCAACAAAAAAACTCAGCAAGCAAATCAATTTCTTCCATAATGTCTCCAGAAACTAATGTTTGTAAATAATAGCCTACTGGCTGAAGGTTTAATGGTTGACACTTGTCACTTGTCAGTTTGTAGCAGCCTGGTTAACTGACATTCTAACGGACCAATCACAAAGGAGATCATATTTAGGCCCGCCTCCGCGGCCCCGTTCTAATCGGGCCAGCACCAGATGTCAAACCGGGCTGAAATCTTTCACGGTTGGTTCCTGGAACCAAGCGGGCTGGTGTAGTGGGAATGAATGCGGAACCGTGAATTTCACAGCACAGCGCGGCACGGCACTATAGTGGAAAAACGCTACTAGAGTCTTTCCACCACTGATTTCTTTCTTGTGATGATTTTCTTTTCCAAAATGAATCTACGGGTTTCCAGAAAGGTTCCTCTCATGTTCATGCGTCAACAAACCTCTTGTGTCTCTTTGGGCAGGTGGAGGCCGTTCCTCTTGCCCAGTTTGATCAGTCGCTCCATGTACCTCTTGGACTCTGCACTGAGGCTGTCGGCATCGATCTTCTTCTGCAGAGAGAAGGCAGACAGCTCATGAGGACGATGGAACTCAATCACTCAGCGGGAAACATGTCTGGCCATTTTTATCCATTTCAAACCAACACAACCGGAACCTCCTACTGATCACCCACCTGACTGTGAAGGCCTCACACAGATACCCAGCGGTGACCAAAAGTACCTAAAATGGCAACTCTGCAGTACTTTGAGGTATTTTGGGTACATTCAGCACTTTGGAGTATTTTTTGGTAAGTGTTTGGGCAGTTTGTGGTACTTTGGGTATTTAGTAGGACGAGTTTTTGGGGTGAAAATTTTTAACTTATTTTAGCTTGTAAACAATTATTTAGGAAAATTACGCTTGACTGATTTTTTTTAAAATTATTATTGTTTTGTTTTTTTTAAATCTCATGCCCCCCCTGCAGTGTACTCCAACATGCCCCTAAGAGGAACATGCACCCCCAATTCGAGAACCACTGCTGTAGAGGGTAAATTCGCACCACATTGATTTATATTGTCCCAAAGAGGTGCTGAAACCCTCTTCTCTGTTTGATGTCAGTAAAATGTCATCTAAACTGAGGTCAGATGTACCTGTCTACCCATCTACATGTCTATCTGCTCATCCGTCTGTCAAGCTCACCTCCAGAGCGACGATCCTCTGGTAGACGTCCTCCCTCATGCTCATCTCCACATCGAACTCAGACAGCCTCTTGTCAGCCTCGGTGCTCGCTGTCCGAACCTCCTTGCTGGGGGAAACGTGCTGGGGGAAGTCCAGCATGTTCCTCTGGACTGGGGGGGACAGGGGACGTTAGCAGGACAGGGGGACAGAGAGGGAATGACATGCAGCAAAGGGCTCCAATTTGAACCCAGGACGCTGCGTTCAGGACTCAACCTTTGACAAGTGGCATGCCCTCTACCAGGTGAACTACCGGGGCGCCCCCATACTCCGATTTTTTTTTTTTTTTAATTTGTTTGGTTTAGGCTACATTTCCAAAGGGCATTCTTTGTGCCCACTAGGCGACCTGCGCTATTTCAGCGTTTGTGAAAGGCGTCTGAACTAGCAGGTGGACAATCAGTGACAAGGCGATTTGACTCGACGGTTTTCAGGACGCAGCTCTAGGAAACACCAAACGCTGTCTGATGTCAGCCTCACTGAGATGCTCAGACTGTCTTCTTTTTCTCTGTTCATATCTTTATCAAATCAATACTGAGGTTTTTTTGCCTGCAGGTCAGACTGAGGAAGACATTTGAAGAATCACTTTCGACTCTGATCACTTCTCATCAGGATTTATACACTAGATAATTTCTCGACTATGGAAATAATCATTAGTTGCAGTGGGACTTGTCATTTACTCCTGTAACTGTGATTAAAACCTTATCGTTCATCAGCCATCATGCACAGATTGTAAACCGATGCGGCCTGGAGTGGACGTGTTTTCCTGCCGGTCGCTCGGCGGCTGCAGATGACAGGTAGCAACTTTCACTCTGTGCTTCAAAACAAAGCAGCGGCTCTATTGTGGGCGGCAGCGGCTGGTTCAGCTGCTTTCTGTGGAAAGTGCTGATGCGCCTGCAGCATCACATACCTCAATCCTGCCAACTCAGACCTTTCAGCGCTCACAAAGCCCCAGAGAGGAGCACCAGGTGTAGCTGCCATGGAGCGAACTGGAGCACCCCGAGCCTGCCACGTGACGACCCCCGGCTGACCCCCGGCTTTCACACCCAACTCATTTAATGTCGACCGGCTTCTCAAAATGCAGCGCGGTGTGTGCTGGGATAGAAAACGCAAACGCACCTACACACGTTTCTATATTGACATTAGATCGACATCATCTCCATTAAAACACACATTATAAACCTGAAAGTGATCTGTGACAGGTTTCATTCTCATTTTAACAGGATAATTAACCACAAAATAAACTGGGAGGGAAACCACTGCAAAGGGCTAAAATCATTTTATTGCTGATGATCTGTGCTGGTTTCCTTCCCAGTCACTTAGTTTGGAATTTACTTCCCCACTTTCCCCAAAAAATACTGTTTTTTATGTTAGAAATGTTGCCAAAGTCAGAGCATTTTTTTTAAAACTCAGAATAGATGCGTTTTTGTATTACACGCTGTCTGGAATACTGTTACTATACTAATAATATATAAAGAGAGAATTCCAGCTAGTCCATAACACTGCAGCCAACACTCAAACATAAAGTGCTGTTCGGTTTGTTAAATGATGGAAATGAAAAAGTTTGCCGTGACATTTCCTAGATTGCAGGCGGTTTGTTGTTCTTGGTTCCTGCTGCTGTTGTTTCACTCGGAGCTGCAGCTTTGTATGAAGGCGCTCGGGAAATAAAGGTGAGCTGATTTCAGTTGCACTGCACCTTTACTTCCAATCTAAACAGCGTACTCTGGCCGCTGCTCCACGCTGCCTCCTGACAGCCTGAACGCAGTCGTGATGAGAAATTAACTGGCAGTTTCTGAGGAAGATTTTAGCTCCCGCAGCAATCATGTCCACACATTTTTATGTTTTTCATTGTTGATTATTATATATATATATATATATATATATATATATATATACATATACATACACACACACACACACACACACACACACACACACACACACACACACACACACACACACACACACACATACATACATACATACATACATATATATATATATATATATATATATATATATATATATATATATATATATATATATACATATATATATATATAAAAATACACAGTGGCACACGCCGGTATTGCAGTCAAATTAGAAAACTAATCTGCTGACTGCTAGCTGATGATGCATCGCTGTGCACTTCCTGACTGGTTCAAGTTAAGGCCGGGCGATATGGACACAATATTGTGACGATACTGTAGGGATGATTACTATGAGAGTTTTGATAAACAATCATTAGTAATTTGGTCTTCAATATCGGCCGATACTCAAAGTCCCGATATCGGAATCAGATGGGAAGTGAAGAAGAGTGGACCAGTCCATGTCTAGTTTTAACTGGCACTGTTGAAATTGTGAGGAAAAATTACATTGGGGTGTATACAGTTACTATCCATTATTTAAAATATACTGTAATATGAATTTTAGGTCTTATCACCCAACTCAAACTGCAGCTGCTTCATAAAAGTCTGTGTGAGAATGTGTGTGTAGGTGTGTGTGTGTGTGTGTGTGTTTGTGTGTGAGAGAGAGAGAGAACCACAGCAGTGACATCACACTCGGCCGTAACATCAGCGGCGGAGGCTGACCTGTGTACTCGACCTCGACGTCGGCGATGGCCTTCAGCGTGTTGTCGAAGGTGACGGCGGCGAGGTCGAGCCCACCCACGGCGTCGTACACCTGCTTGGTGCTGGCGATGAGCTCCTCCGACAGCCGCTGGATCTGCTCGGCGTCCAGGTCCCAGCGCAGGCGGTTCTCAGAGCAGACACGCCCCGGGCTGTCAAACACCACCTCTCCTGCAGCAACACACACACACACACACACAGTCCATCAATCCAATTAAATCAAATTCAGTGAGTCAGCGATTTATTTCAATATTTATCCGGTAAAAACACCAACCACTGCCTAAGTTCAGCAGGTGCAGAATATTGCTATTCTCAGATCACATCTTTATAAAATAAAATTAATATTTGACTTGAAGCCTCAGTTCAGTTGGGACTGGAAAAATCAACAGAGATGTCAAGTTCAAAGCAGAAGAGCGAACTGTTTCAACTGGGGATGAGAATTTGGATTGATTTAGTCCTTAATAAATCCCTTCACAAAAAGAGCAAGCATCATAACATGTCAATTTCACCACAGGAGAGACTTGATGTTATCTGCAATATGGTGGGAAAAAATGTGTGCCTATATCGGCCAAAAGGGAAGCAGAAAAATAAAATAAAATAAAATAAAACAAAAATATCATGCACTTCATCTGATCCTGTTGACCAACTAAGCATCAAAGTCACTTCTCTCGTTTTCTGGTTTACAATAATAAAACTGTGATTCATGCAACTGCACAGTTTCATGTTTCCCTGTTAAAAACACAAGGGAAATTAAAAAAATAATAATAGAAAAACAGAAAAAAAATAACACTTTTTGTTTCACTATGAAACAGAAAATGATTGATCAGAAGGTATGTGAATAATGAAGAAATATTTCTGCACAAAATGTAAGAAACATCATCATCAGGTTGCGATGACTCCTTCTGCCAGCAGGTGGCAGCGTTGAAGCAGGAGACAGTCTGAAACCCTGAGTTTCAAACGTGACATCTCTAGAATACGCCACTGTCACTGAAATGTGTCACTCTGCGTTTTGTCAGTCAGTCCGTTCATTTTGGTGTGAGACAGGAGCTCCACCTGCAGCTGCCGGGAGCAGCCATCACCCCCGGGCCGCTGAGCCCTGAGCATCAGGCCTCAGCTGTGAGCAGCCACCGCTCACTTTGTTGACTAGAATACTCACTAAAGGATTTGTCAACAACATCATTCCCAGGGAGAAAACAAGATGAAACCTTTGTTGACAAAAACTGAGACGAAATATGAATTTCATAAGGAATTTGAAAAAATGTAATAATCATAAATATAATACAATAAGAAAAAAAAAAAAAAAAAAACATGAAAAAACCAAAAACCGAATGAAAACACAGCTAGTGATCTCACTTTGCAAAGGAACTGATATGGGCAAACTTTACTTTTGATATGATGTATTACGATATATTATACATATTATGAAAATGATCATGATAATGATACGGTAGGATATAAGTGCAGGATATAAAGTGCAGGATATAAATCAAAATGTCCTATCTGTCACAGATGGAACAAAGAACTACTTCTCAAGCCCTGGAAGCCCTGAGACCCGCACCCACCCCAAAGACCCCTGACAGTCCCTGGAACCACCCTGTCTGGATTATGAAGGATTATTTAGTCCAGGAGCAGTTGGATTAGATATTGTGCTACCAGCCTTAAGTGCAAAAGACAAACTCCTGTGTTCAGCCTGCAGTTTGGGATTAACAGCACAATGACAGCAGCATGCAAGTAAACTGCTAAATATAGACTCAAGCCCCCAAACTCGAAACCCCACATCTCTTCGGCATTGAGGACACAAGGCACCATTCAAAAACCCGTAAACTCAATGATTTATTGCTTGTCAGGTGAAGTCCACAAGCCGCACTACAAAACTCAAGACTTGCCTTGAACGTTTAGGAGCCACAGTTTGCTTCGGCACACACACAACCAACCAAACTGCAAACTACTTCATCTCCAAATGTCAAGTGACCGCAGCGGCTCGCAGCCGTGATGCGCGGAGGACGCGAGTGTGAGCCGGATAAAGTTGGAAATTTAGCTGGAATGACAGCGGTGTGGTGGAGCAGGTGGGTGCCGAATTAACCAGCAGACACTGCCGATTCAGAAAAGCACAACATTTAAAAAAAAAAAACTCGACAGAATAAGGCCGCTGAGAGAGAAACACAGAGAGAAGTCAGCGCTCATGTCACCGCTAGCTGCAGCCGCGGGGTGAGCTAGGACAAGCGGGCATCAGGATAACAAAGGAGGCAGAAATATCGCGAAAGGCATTTAAAATACAACCGGCTACGTTTGCTTCGTCTCCAGGGAACCAACAGCCAGCTAACACCGATTTATACTGAATTAATGTAGATAACTGTGAATATACATAACTTTAGTGCACAGCTAGCAGCTGGCGGCTAGCTACATGACTTCGCCAAATAACGTTAGAGAGCAGAGCCCAAACACACCGGGAGCCGAGCAGAGACACGCCGGCACGCTGCTCCTGCCTCCGGGCTCTCACTGGAACCTCCAGCCGCCAATTAATATCAATAGATCAGCGGATAAACTCACCTGTCGGTCCCATGTTATAGAAAATCAATCACAAGGTTTGTCAGTGATGGTGTGCTGTGCGGGCTGTCACTCAGCTCCCCTGTGGCTCAGCGCTACTCTATTAAAAAATAAAACTTCCGGTTACATTTTTCAAAATAAAACCGATTTCACATATGAACTTTTTGTAAATAAATGAATAAGTAAAAATACCAAGCACGTTATTGGAGAATAGTCTTCAGGATATATGTACGACGGTGTATTAGGGACAAAAAAAAAAAACGGAGCCAGGAGAGGTGTGGGGGGATTAATATTCCGAGAAAAAAAACTCAGAATTTCCGAGATTACGGTTACTCGGATATTCTCTGAGATTGAAGTGGAAAATTTCCGAGGAAAAAAAACACAAATTTCGAGGAAAAAAAAAAAACACGAAATTCTCTGAGATTAAAGTGGTAAATTTATGAGCGAAAAAAAGGAAAATTAGTGTGTTGTCTTCTGAATCGGCCCAAGTCACAATGCAATCTTCTCAAAGTCCAGATACTGAGGAGAAGATTATGATTCTGGGCTAAAAATATTTCCATTTTACTAAAACTCATTATCAGACTTAATCTTGACATTTTCTATTTGTATATACTATATAATTGAACTAACAAGTATATGCAGAATAATTAATCAGTTAATACATAATTAAAAATATTCATAACCAGCACACACACATCCATGTACTCCTCCCAGAGGACACTGATGTAGGACGCCTTAACCAAAACTGTGATTATAATTTTACATTTCCATATCATCCAGTAATCTTCAGAATCACAATCACTTTATTGATCACCGAGGGCAAAGTGGCTCAGCTGCAGCTGCTCACATTCTCATGAGAGAAATTAAATTATACGAAATAGAAAAAGAAACACAAAATATAAAAGTATGCATTATGTCTCAATATGTGCATTAATACTACACATTAATTACAGAAATAAGAAATTTAACATATGTACAATAGTCTGCCTTTATACTCCATACACACACACAGGGATACTACACTGCTGAACTGTTGTCAAGTCCTACAGGGACAAATTATTGCACGTCTTTTTATAATTGTTGAAGCAATGAGTAAAACACCTTTACATTTCATGAGTTTCTTCAGGCAAGGTTTCCTCATGTTTCTCACAACACAAGCAGGGCCATTTTAAAATACATGACCCAAATGAACCCATGGATTTTATATTCCATCTAAATTCCCTGAAGGACAGGCGGTGAGCACTGTGCAGAACACAGAGGAACCGCTATTGGACTGAAAACATATTTAGCGTAGGCCTTTTCTTTAACCACATGTGGACATTGAGTATTTCAATAACGCTTATTTTTCCAAACATCGCAGTTTTGACAGTATAAACTTTACCTTTAATTCTGTCCCTGTAGCAGGTGAGCCTGGTGCAGGTCAGTGCAGGTTAATGTCCCCAGTCACATGACCTGCCGCTCTCCCAGGTGACACCAGACATCTCAGGTGAAAACCATGCAGTCTTCTCTCCCTGACAGCATCTCCTTGTCGTGTCTTGGTGTGTGTGTGTATGTGTGTGTGTGTGTGTGAACCAGAAAAATACTGGTTCTTAACTGGTTCTTCAAAACGCTCTCTGGTTCTACAGAGAACCATCAGCAGCTGATGGTTCTCTGTGGGTGGTGTGTCTGTGTTGGCTGAAGGGAGAAACACTCGCATTCTGGCCATGTTCTCATGAAGGTGAGGAACAGAGAACGCCACAGAGGACCACAGAGCTGAGAGATTACAGAAGGTTCTTTAGAGCTGTGTTCCCCAACCCAGTCCTCAAGGACCACCTGTCCTGCAGGTTTTTGTTTCAGCTCTGCTCTTTCACACCTGATCCATTTAAGGGCTTCATGCTGATTGGTTGAAGCAGATCTACCGGAACACGGTCTGGGGAACCTGCTTTAGAGAACATTGTAGCTCTGAGATGAGACTGACTGAGGAGCATCTGCAGCTTCATGGGTTTATCAACACACAGCACAGTGAGGCTGCCGGTGGGCGGGGCCTCAGACTCTGACTCACAGACAGCCAATCAGATGAAAGATCAGTGAGTTATGCAGATCAACATAATCAACAAAAACACTTAACCCTCACCTGTTTACCTGTGATGACTGACAGGCCTGACAACAGCAGTGCTGCAGCACACCTGTGTGTGTACAGGTAGACTTTTTACACATGCTCAGTTTCTTATTACTGTATTTATGGTTGTTATATTTTGGTGGCCAGCGCTCATTTTGGTGGATCTTTTTTTTTTCTAAAGCACACATTTTTATATTTCATATTTCTTTTTCTGTGTCACATAATTAAATTTTTCTCTTGAGAATTAAAACCACTGCAACAGACCCAGTTTTCCTCTTGGGGATCAATAAAGTATTTCTGATTCTGATTCTGAATGTGATCAGCTGCAGGATAAAGTTATTTATTAGGGGTTAGACTTTCATGAACAGGATCAGGCGACTGAAACCCTGAGCTGTAACAAAAAGCTCAGAAACATGGAACACAGAAGTGATGTCAGTTTGTCCTGTAAAAACTCTGGACTGTCACATTGCATTATAATGTTTATATGCTGATAAGAATCGTTATGAATTATTATTATTATTATTATTATTATTATTATTAATAATAGTATTATTATTATTATCATCATCATTATTGTTATTATTATTATTATTAACAATAATAATAATAATAATAATAATAATAACAGTAATAATAACAACAACAATAATAATAATAATAATGATGATGATGATGATGATGGTGATAATAATAATAAAAAAATAAAAATAAAAATAATAATAATAATTTATTATTATTATTTGTAAATCTTTATTTTAAGTCATGAACAAAGAAGAAAACAACATCGCTTCCAAAGTGATGCATTAAGATAATAAAACATAAAGTGGTGTACAGCATTAAACAAAACAAACATAACAAAAAATAAAAATATAAACTCACCTAAAGACTTTTAAAATATTGCAGACTTTCATTGTGTTGACAGTTATTTTTTATTTTGTGAGGAAGATATCGTGTTTTGTTCTAATTCCTCCTTTTTTGCGACAAGTACGTTCATAATTTATCTGTAACGTCCTCTTATTGAGTATTCATCTGTTGATTTTTTGATTTAGATTTTTTTTAGTTTTAACTGGATTTGTTCATTTCCTCATAACTTCTCCATTTCTTATTTGCCTTTTCTCTTCAGTGTGTTTTCCATTCTAGCCTTGGCTGTCATGCCTCTGTCTGTCAGTCTGTCTCCGTCACGACGTGAAGCGCTGTGGATCAGCTCCTTTTGTTTTGAATGTGCCGAAGAAATAAACCTGATTTGACTTCACTTGACACAGAATTGATTTTTTGTTCGTTTGTTTGTTTGTAAATGTGCATTTGTGAATGTGGAATTTGGCGATAAGGAAAATTAAATTAATAAGAAAATGCATCATCACCCTCTTTGCGCCTGTAAACATGTGTTTCCGGTGCTGTTGTGTGTTTGTTTTGTCGGTAACTTGACGCAGCAGCATGTGGCCTCGCCGCCATGACGCATCGCGTTACGACATCACTATGCGACGAGGTAGCTAACAGGCTAACGCTAACGTTGCCGTTAAAGCAGGCTGGTGTGCGGAGCTAACGTAGCGCGCTAACGCGTATCGCTCCTGAAACACGGCGACAACTGGTAGGCAAACACCTCACCTCACCTCGGTCTGATGTTTGATATGTCTGCATGGCACACAGTCACACACCTTGCTGTGTGAAGGGTAGTGTTCAGGGAATGTGGTAATCTGAGCCGCTAGCATAACACGTTAGCTTGTCTCTCTGGTCGCAGCACCAAACTCCGTTCAGATCCCGGGGACATCATGTGGCCTGTCACCGGCAGCTCCACCTGCGCTTTACTACTCAGTTTATACAGGTGTTTATAAATGGATAGGTGTCACTCTTCATTTCGGCACACACCGAAAACGCCAAGCAGAGTTTACTTGAGTGACATGACACCTTCATATCTGTTTAGGAGCCTGTTGTTCCGCCTTCCTCAGGAACACGTCAGAGCTCCATGTGAACAGCGCGGCTGCTTTCAGGCGCTGGTGAATTCTTTAAAGTTTGATTTTTATTGAAGTAAAGAGCTGTTTAACGGGTTACCTGCATGCCGACTGTACCGGGAAACACCAGTGAGTCATGACCTGTCTGTAGTCTGATCTAACAGCGGCGTGTGTCTGCCGGTGAGTCTGTTAGTTTGGCGTTAAATGTGGCAGAGTTTTGTGTGGAGCCTGGCGAGCCGTCCTCACCGCTAGCTGCCGTGAGCTGCTAGCTGCCGTGAGCTGCTAGCAGCCTCAGGTCAGCCTTTTGTTGGGCAGGTTAGCTCGCTAAGCTACAGCTAGCTAACGCTGCCTAGCTGAACGTCACTTGGCAGGGGTACCTGAGTTCAGGTTGACATTGACCTGTGCGGCATGAACACACCTGGCCGCTGCTTCGGACCTGACTTAGCTTTTGCTCCAGCGTTAGCTTCATGCTAGTTAGCGGTGTCAGGGCCATGCGCGGTGTGAGATGAACGTTAGAGATGTTAGCTGGCCGCTGTTAGCCACACTGAGCCAGCTCTACTGGAATATTCCACAAGCTAATGCTAATGCTAAAGGCTGGAGCCTCACCGTCCCAGGCCTGCCTCAGACCCGCTTTAGTGAGGGGCCAGGGACCCTCTGGGGAAATAACAGGTAAACAGCAGAAGCCAGATAGAGCAGGTGAACATCACCTGGAAGCTGAAGATTAAGTTGAGCTGCAGCTCAGCTCGGTGTCAAGTCATTCTAGTCGTGTTCTGGTTAAGCACCTGCTTATTTTGTTTTATTTATTTAGTGTATAGGGATTGTCACATTATAATGGAAGTATATGAAGCCATTCCCATGTTCAGTTATGTGTCATAAGTTGTTGCAGCAGTTTTTGGTCAGCTTTAACTGTTTTGATCACTCGGAAATGAATAAAAATGGTCAAAATCCCTGCAGAATACCACATCTGGACACCAAGACCTTGAGGGGCACCACAGAAAAATTCAGGCTTTGATATGGCGTCAAAAACTTAAGACATTTGGAGATTTCTGTGGTGCATTCTGTTGTGTAAATTTGTCAGAAACTCATCCTTACTGTCAGTCTACCTGGAGAAGCAGAGCTCCTCTGAACGCCCTCGCTCTCTAGTTTGTGTCTGTAAAGTTTGATGAGGCTGTGATTCTCCTAGAGGTCACTAGAGGTCATTTTCTACAGCGACGTCCAGTTTCATCACATCAGGCCACAAGAACACATGTGGACTGCAGGCTTTGTGGCCCAAACTGCATGGGATTAGCAGAAGGTGGGCATGTCTGCAAAGGGGAGAGCCGTGGCTGCCCGGAGAACCCATTTTCATTCACACAGCTGGAGGTCAGAGGTCAAGGGACCCGCTGGAAACAGACATGACAGTTTTTACCTTGCCAAAATTCAGTTGAACTTGGGAGCGTCATTTCGTCCTCTTGTTTACAACCTAGCATGACGTGCTTGGTACCGGTGGATTCCTTAGGTCGTCTAGTTTCACACGAACCAATATCACCAATATCTTTACTTTCAGTTGATTCAGTAATAAAAAAAAATGTATAAAAAGAATCAAGTGAATCATTTTTTCCCTAATAGCTGTTTGTGCAGACAGCCCCTCATGACGTTGGTCTATAACTTGTGTGTTATCTGATGTTAGATTTTCTCTCTTTGTGTCTCCAGCAGGTTCTCTCCCAGCACACTGTACTGAGGTTTGAACCTCCATCACAATGACAGACACAAAGCGTCTCGCCTTCTCCATCATCCAGTTCCTCCATGATCAGCTCCGCTCTGGGAATCTGTCCTCAGACGCCCAGGAGAGTCTGGAAGGTGACACCAACACTCAGACTCACCTTTAACATCCGTACTGAGCAGGACAGTGAAACCCAGGCGTGAAAAAACAAAACCATTCAGTCCACAACACACCCTACAAAGTGCAGAGTACACACACACACACACACACACACACACACACACACACACACTGAGCTGGTGAATTAATGAATATACTGGAGGTATTTTTATGTTTGTGTTAAATAATCTAAGTAGATTTTTGCCTTTGAAAGAATATTTGTTGGTTTCATATTGTCACTGAATAAGAAAAGGCTCAGAGGGCGCAGGTCACCTGACGTGGGTGGGGCAAGGCTAGCTGCTGCTGCTGTGGGTTTATCAAAAGGTTCACATGGAATGTCGAGTTTTTCCGGAAGGATGGAAAGAGCAGTCATGTTGTTTTCCTCTGGGAGCTGAAAGGTCAGCGTGTCTCCTGCGTGCTCCTCTGATAACCTCCAGGTGTGTTTGTTAAAGTCTCCCTGCGCTCCCTGTCGCTCTGCAGTGGCGGTGCAGTGTTTGGAGACGGCCTTCGAAGTTTCAACAGACGACCAGAGCCTCGCCGTCTCCCAGACGTTACCGGAGATCTTCGCCTCCGCCACAGGCAAGGTGAGTCTCTGGTTTCCATGGCAACAAACTGATAGCAGCATCTAGTCCTGCATATTCAAGTCTAAGTCTACATATCACACAGCTTATTTTATCTGGGCCTGCAACCAATGATTATTTTCATCATAGATTCATCCTTTTTTTTCCATTATTAATAGATGAGTTATTCAGCATATAAAGTGTGAAAAATAAAGGCAGCGTCTGATGGGAAGTGATTCATCAGAAGTCTTCCTCAGTCTGACCAGCAGCCAAAAAATAAATAATTAAATAAGCAAAATGGAGAGAAGGAAGACTTAGTGATGTTAGTGAAGCCGACATCAGACAGTGTTGGGATTTTTACTGGATAAGTGGCCAAATATATGAATCAGTTATTAAAATCACAGTGATAATTTACTCTCAGCTGACTAATTCATTGATTAATTAATTCAGTGCTAGACAGCAGATTTGTATAGTCAGGAATGAAGTTGTCATTTTGTTCACTGAATGTTTTGTCCTGCTGGAGAGAAGCACAGAGTCAGGGCTGGGTTGGCATGACAGCACTGTGTGTGTGTGTGTGTGTGTGTGTGTGTGAGTCATGATGACATGTTCCAGGAAGTGTCTGACTCAGAATCAGAAAGATCTTTATTGCCAAGTTTTCACAAACAAGGAATTTGACTTGGAGACTGACTCATGGTGATGTCATGCTGTTACAGCACGCCGCTCCTCCTCAGGTGAAGATCGACACGACCGCCGACGCCCCCACCGATGAACAGATCGCCGAGGCGGAGCGACTCAAAACCGACGGTGAGACCGGACGGCCGGCGGCTTCACAGCTCGACCAAGAGCAGACTGATCTGTTTAGTTTGGTGCAGATGACTGAATTATTAGGGCTGCAGAATATGGACAAAATGTCATACCTCGATATTTATGCCAAATATCTGGATAAATGTACTATATGACTGTGGGTTCACACTTATTTGATATTTTAAGTTCAGCAACAGTGAAAATTGAGCATTCTTCAAAAACAGCATAATAATGCCAACTGGGTGTGGAAAAGGCAGTTACTTCAAAGTGTTTTTATTGATCACAACAGACCAATCAGTGTGTCAGGCTAACAACAACCCTATATTGGAAATGGTCCATATCCTGTTCTTTTGAGATATTAATATCTCGCATGTTCCTGTGAGATATTAATATCTTGGTCTGCTGAGATATAAATACCTCACTTATCTAGATAACCATAGATCGTTTAGCCCTGCGACTTACAGCCACAGCCAAACTGTCAGCAGCACCGCGGTGAATTTCCTCCCATCAGGTCGTCCAAAATTCACTAAAAATAACAAATGAAGTCATAATCACTGTGTTTACATTCAGCATTTACATTTAGAAAGTCGGTTTCCTTCATCAGGTTAAAGGGATGAAGAGAACGCCGGTCAGCACAGGTAGATTTCTGCTGGAGAAACCAAATCACTGTTGCCATGGAAACCCTTATTCACATATCTGAATGGCTTTTTCCATGTGAGCATGTTCAGATAGATAGATAGATAGATAGATACTTTATTCATCCCGAAGGAAATTCACAGTTTTCAGCAGTATCCACAGAGTACAAGATTAAGTAAAAAAAAAAAAAAGAATAATAAAAACTAAAGAATAAAAGATGACACTCGAGATCTAAAGATCTAAGTACCCAATGTGCAAAAAACAATGTGCAAAAAAACAAAAAAACCAGTGTGCATCGATGTATACAAAGTACAATGTTCAGGGACAGAGACACTCTGTACAACTGAGAATTTGAAGTTTGTCGGTGCTTCTTTTTTGTTAACAGAAGTCAGAATCTGAAGCGTTGAGGTTGCAGAGTGTCGGCTGAGCTGTGAGTCTCTTTCTGATCTGCAGGTAACGACCAGATGAAGGTGGAGAACTTCGCCGCCGCTGTCGAGTTTTACTCCAAGGCGATCGCCATAAACCCGCAGAACGCCGTCTATTACTGCAACAGGTGAGCTCCAGTCTGCGGCCGGCGGCAGGTGCAGATGTGAAAACGGTTTGGACGTTTATTTGTTGAATTTTTAACATCCTGATGGATCCGGGCTCTATATGAACTTAATCCAGGGTTTATTAACAGTTTATTACATATTTATACTGTGTGTGTGTGTGTGTGTGTGTGTGTGTGTACGTGTACGTGTACTAAGGCACTGACATCTGTGCAGTAACACGTCCCACCAAGATCACACCTTGGCCTGCTAAAGGCAAAGGCTCCTGCTGCTTCATATTAATAAAAGCACTCCATCGGGGCGCCCCCTGGTGGCTCATTGTGTAAAGAGAGTACCATGTAACTCTAAAGGCCCATTTATGCTCCCTTTACACAGGAAAATGTATACGTTCGATTCAAACAATGTTACCGTCACTGCCCACATACTTCCATGCGTCCTTTACGTTGGCATGGATGTTAATCAATATATCCACCAGGGGGCAGCCCAGAGTCAAACGTTTATGACAACAACAAACTCAAAAACAAACATGGTGACTGTGGAGGAGATATTGATAATGCACCTCTTGCATAAAAGTCAAACACCGAGGCCACGTTATAGGAGGCGGTGGGCGGTGAGGCTGTTAAAGACATCGCGACTAGAGGACGGAGAATTCTTTTCTCTGGTGCTGCCGATGAGAGAAACTGACGTAAGATCATAGAGACATCATACAGATGTTACATCAGTTTAATTGACATAACATCACAGAGATGTTTATAGTTTTTAACCAACTCGCACAGCCTTTCCTCAAAAAGTTCTGCCAGTCTTATTTCTTCTTCGTGTCTCACTGGAGCTGCATGTTGGGTAGTGACAGCCACACTGCCCCCGTGGTTTCCGGTGGTACTGCTCCGTTTGGCCCGTATCTGTAAGCTTTATGGAAACATGCAGAAATCGGACGAAATGAACACAGAGCACGGACAGAAGGGCTCTGTCCGTATCCGTATTTACCGTTGAGCATAAATGGGCCTTAAGTCCTGGGTTTGAATCCGGCCCAGACTCTCTGCTGCATGCTGTCCCCTCTCTGCCCTGTCTGTCCTGTCTTTCTCCGCGAATGAAGCCAAAACACAAAAAGAAAACAAAACTTTGAACTGGGTAACCAGCAGGGGAGCTTTTATTGTGAAGCAGTGACAGGAAATGATGTGTTTGCATTGGAGTAAAAACAGGGAGTTTGGGCTGTTTTAAACAACCGACTGCAGCGTTTGGTGCTGTTCTGTTGGCGGGGCCGACTTTGAATGTTGCGTTTACAAACCACAAGGACAAATGGCGCTCAGTGTGACTTTAAGAAGGAAAGAAGAGTCGCCGTGGGGTTCCTGACCTGTTCTCAAACCACAGCGTGGTTCTCACCTGTGTTCTTACCCCACTGTCCTCATGCCAGGTGATCCTAAGTAGCACACAGCAGGTAAACACTCAACCAGTCGCCATAAAAGGACATGAGACTGCAGGGCTGCACACACACACACACACACACACACACACACACACACACACAGATAAGTCAAGAACAGCCAAACAGAAGTCTAAAGAGCCTGGAGCATCGAACTGTAGATGTTCCCCCAAAAAAAAAAAAAAAAAAAAAAAAAAAAAAAAGATTGTACTGCAGCAGGAAGTGACACCAAATGACTTGTCATATTTTTTTTATTGTGCAAGAAAGTGATTACAAAACAAGTGAGAACGAGTGCAGGGACACAGAAACACACAGAAGAGCTTACACAACCCCTCAGTGTCAGCAACTAAGAAAATAAGAGGCATGTGATGCTGTTACTCAGTGAACGCTGTCTGCAGAAGGACGCACAGCTGATCCAGTCTCACACACACACACACACACACACACCTACCTGCATCCTGCTTACTGTCTTCATCTTGGTTTTAATCCACCATTATAAAAGATGTTGGTGTGTCTCTGATGCTTATTTCTGTGTACTGCATACAGTAAAGGTGTTGCTCTGTGTGTGTGTGTGTGTGTGTGTGTGTGTGTGTGTTGCTGTGTGTGTGTGTGTGTGTGTGTGTGTGTGTGTGTGTGTGTGTTGCTGTGTGTGTGTGTGTGTGTGTGTGTGTGTGTGTGTGTGTGTGTGTGTGTGTACGTACGCAGGGCTGCAGCCTACAGCAAACTGGGCAACTACGCTGGAGCTGTGCAGGACTGTGAACTGGCCATCGGCATCGACCCCAACTACAGCAAGGCTTACGGCCGGATGGGGTAGGACCCGCCGGCTCTGTGTTTGCTTGTTATGGCTTTTCCACGAGCACCTACTCGCCTCGACTCGCCTTGACTCGACTCGGTTTGAGAGCTTTTCCATCAGGTGGTAGTGGCCTGGTACCAGGTCCCATTTTAGTACCGACTCAGCCGGGGCTCCAAGTGAGCTGAGTCGAGACGAAAATGTGACGTAAACGCCGTTGGAGTGACGAGAGCGACTCCTGCACGAAAACCAAACCCGACATTTAAAAAAAAAAAAAAAAAAATGGCAGCAGCGACCGGGCGCATTGATCATCACTGAAGTTGGCAAAATTGGAAAATGGCAAGCAAACCGGTACTGTGGTCAAATGAAGAGGTGGAGACTTTTCTGTGCTTGGTGGCAGGGCTTCGTTGCTATGACGACTCCACCCACGGCAAGGTGGCACTCAAATGTAATGGAAAACCACCGAAACCGTGTCGAGGCGAGTAGAGTCGAGCCGAGTAGGTGCCAGTGGAAAAGCAGCATTAATCAAATCAAATCAAATCAAACTTTATTTGTAGAGCACTTTTCATACATTAGTGAGTAGAAGCTGAGGGAGGCAGTAAAGAACAGTAGAATGTGGGGGCTGAACAGGTGGGGGAGGGGCTTGGAGCTGACGCTGTGCTGTCTGCCTGCAGCCTGGCTCTGGCCAGCCTCAACAAACACACAGAGGCCGTGAGCTACTACAAGAAAGCCCTGGAGCTCGACCCCGACAACGACACGTACAAGTCCAACCTGAAGATCGCAGAGCAGAAGATGGAGACACCGAGCCCAGTGAGTGACGGGACGGGGCGGGACGGGACGGGACGGGACGGGACGGGACGGGGGGCTCCTGCCCTGTTTGGTCAGTGTTAATGTCTCTCTCTCTCTCTCTCTCTCTCTCGCTCTCACTCTCGCTCGCTCTCTCTCTCTCTCAGACGGCGGGGATGGGAGGAGTGGATCTGGCCGGCCTGCTGAGCAACCCTGGCTTCATGAACATGGTGAGATGCCAAAGCTGAGGAGGACCCAGATCGCTGGGAGGGATCAGGTCCAGACAGGAAGTCAGACAGCGCATGTACATGTGAATGCTCCAGACAGCTTCACATGGATGTTGACATCAGATTATTAAACCGCACGGGTGTGGAGTACAGGAGTACAGTGTGGACGTCTGACCCGAGCCTGTCGGGTCTCAGCTTGGGCGGCTTTGGGAAAAAAATAGGGATTATGTTGCATTTTGGGTCGGGTTCCTTCACGTCTGTGTCATCTTAGTGAAACTCGAGTGTGAAATAAATTAAAATGATGGACCTGCTGTCTGTTCAGGGTTAGGGTTACAGTGCTGGAGTTTCCATGATGACGCTGAAGGCAACACGTAGGCTGTTTCAGGCGGTAAACGTGACCTGGTGACGGAGGACGAGCAAGATCTCGGGTTCGGGTCAGATTCGGGAAAAAAAAAAAAAAATGCCTGCTGGGTTCAGGTCGGGCTCGGTTACTTTGCTCTTGGAGTCGGGTCGGGTCCAGACAGAAATATGCGGCTCGATCCGTGCTCTAACACACACACACACACACACACACACATACTTATTATTATGATGATTATGATTATTATTATTGTTGTTGTTGTCATAATAATAAAAGTTATAAACAAAAACACTGTGAAACCCACATTTCCGTTCATGTATCTCTCCTCAGGACGTTGAGGCGCTGTTTTGTTGGTTTTGTTCTTTATTTGTGTTTTTTTTTTTTTTTTTTTTTTTTGTGTAAATCCTGTTTGTCTCCTGCTGCCTTGACACATTTCCCCCATTTCCCTCTCTCTCTCTCTTTCTCTCTCTCTCTCTCTCTTTCTTTCTCTCTCTCTCTCTCCCTCTCTCGCTCTCTCTCTCTAGGCGTCCACTCTGATGAACAACCCACAGGTCCAGCAGCTGTAAGTTTCTTCATTTCAGTTTTTTTTTTGTGTTTAAAAAAAAAAAAAAAAAAAAAAGTGAGTGAGGCGTCTTGTCATCAGGGTGGGAGGGGCTAACTGTCTGACTACTTCCTGTCCCTGCAGGATGTCGGGGATGATGTCAGGAGCGTACGGTCCCATGGGAGGGGGCGGAGCCTCTGCAGCCGCCGCGCCCCCCGGAGCTGCAGCCCCGCCCGGAGATTTATCAGGCCTGATCCAGGCGTACGTACCGCAGCCTCACTGCACCTCTGACTAATGTCCCAGTCATTTTCCAAAAAACTGATAATCGCCCTTTTCCCTGAAGGATTTTGGAAGAAATCAAATGGAGTGTCTCAGGTCTCGCCGGTTAGGGTTAATTTGGATGACCAGTTTGGACGTCAGGCTTAAATATGTCATAATATTATATACACTACTCACAAAAAGTTAGGGATATTCGGCTTTCGGGTGAAATTTCAGGATGAACCTAAAATGCATTCTAACCTTTCCAGGTGAACTTAATGTGACCTTCTGTAAACTTTTGAATGCACATGTCCAACTGTTCAGTGTTTCAGTACTTTTTGCACAAGTTGCTGTTCTCTAACAAGGAGTTTAACGGCAAAATTCACATCAGGTGTTTGATGCTCCAGCTCATCGAGGTCGTATCATTAGGGAACGGCTGCTGGAGACTGGGGTACCTCAGATGGAGTGGCCTGCACTTTCTCAGACCTGAATCCCATAGAAAACCTATGGGATCAGCTGAGTGGCCGTGTAGAGGCTCGGAGCTCTGTACCCCAGAACCTCAATGTCCTGAGGGCCGCCCTTCAAGAAGAGTGGGATGCCATGCCTCAGCAGACAATAAGTCGACTTGTGAACAGCATGAGACGTCGCTGTCAAGCTGTAATTGATGCTCAAGGGCACATGACAAGTTATTGACACTGACATTTTTTGTTGTGGTATATCCACCACTGTTGTTGGCTTTTGTTTCAAGAAATTGTTTGAGATGAGGAAATCACCAGTGTATGCTTCTACTTAAATGCCCTACTTTCATGATATAATATCACTGTAGCATGAACTTTTTACATTTTCCGTAAATTTCACCCGAAAGCCAAATATCCCTAACTTTTTGTGAGTAGTGTATATATATATATAACATTGTTTAAAAGAACAAACTGAACTGTCCTCCAGGGGAAAAATGGCTCCCTGGGCTCTGAGGAGTTACCACATCACTGTTATTTCCAGTAGCAGGTCCTGCAGTTTTCTTTCCACATTTCAAAGAAAGGCATCTTGTAGGTGTCTCTTGGGGTTAGAACGTTCACAAAGAGGTTTTTTCTTCCAGTTTGCTAACTTTAATTTTAAAAGAGACATGTCTACTAGCAGGTCTTGTCACTGAAATGCTGAATTTGCAGGCAGGACGATGGTCAGACTTATACACGGTGAAAGCAGCAAGGTGTGTGTTGTGCTCACAGTGTGTGTGTGTGTGTGTGTGTGTGTGCGCAGAGGTCAGCAGTTTGCTCAGCAGATGCAGCAGCAGAACCCAGAGCTCATCGAGCAGCTGAGGGGTCAGATCCGCAGCCGGACGCCCAGCGCCAGCAACGAGGAGCAGCCGTGACCGGCGCCACCGCCAAGTAAGAGACAGGGGGCGGAGCCGGGGGGCATGGCCTGTCTGAGTCAGGGCGCAACACCACAATTTTTTATTTTTTATTTATTTTTAAAACAATGAATGAAACAGCTCGTGCCCTCACTGGGTGTCTGAAGGCTGGAGAACCAAAAAAATAATAATAAAATAAAATTTACTGCGAGGACAGTTTGTGGTGTTTTTCTCTCAGTGATCTGAAAAATCCTGAAAAGTCAAGAAATTTAAGAATTTGTTTTTCAGGCCTTGGACAAAGTTTTGAAAAAAGATGAAATCTCCCCTAAAGTTTTGGAGGTTTTAGTAATGATGTGAGCTGCAGCCTGAGAAGGGAGAGCAGCACAGAGATTTTTATTTCCTGGAAATCCACACGAACATCCCAGAAAACAAGCCAATCAGAGTTTTTCTCCCAGTTCCTCTTCCTCATTTTAAATGTTGATTGAATCACCTCGCTGCAGACATACAGAAATGGAAATTTGATATGTGGTTATGGAAAATGAACGTGGAGGCCCTCGCTGTACTCCTGTTGAGAGCTGGCACAGCATCAGCCAGTGAGGATCTTTGAGATGACAGACCAAAGAGTAACTACTGTGCGGCTCCACTGTTGCAGTAAAATTAATCCATAACTTTTAACCCCTGAACTCGCACTATAAACCTGGTTGGCCCACCACAGCGCCACCACCAGGCCAAAGAAATCCCCCAGCTTCAAGCAGCAAGTGTCTCACATCAACAGCACAAACAAAACCCCATGAAGAGAAATGAAGCGCAGGGTGACATGCAGCAGCTGCAGGAGGCGACGCCGTCTCTGCTCTCTGCTGACTTTTATTCCAGTCACAGGAAATGGTCACGGTTTTCCTTTGATCCATCCAGCTTGCCGTAGCAGAGACGCCACGCAAGCTCAGTCCACGTCCACAGAACTCATCTGTCAGCTTCACAGGCACAAACACGGCACCACCAAATAATATAAAATAAAGATATGATGGTATAAAAAGTTCACGGTACAAAATCAAGCAGTAGTTTATATTTTCACTGTTAATTTCCCTCTTTGTTAGGAGAACTAGCTTGGCGGAGGGATACCTCCAGGTGAGCCTCAGGTAGGTCTGCCGGCTTGTTGTTGAGGATGTTACTGCAGCGCCGCCGCCGCCATGCAGCAAATTATCCTAACAAAGGGGGAATTTAGCAACAGTGATGATAAACTACCGCTTGATTTTTGTAAAGTTGCCCTCAGTGGCTCCCTGTTCTCTCTGCCTGTAAAGTTCAGGCTTTCAATCAATAAAGGGATTTATTGATCTGAGCTGAGGTTGTGGAGCTCACGCTGCATCTTGGGTACGGCAAGCTGGATGGACCAAAGGCAAACGGTCACTAGCATGGTTCATGACTGGAACAAAGGGAATAGACTTCAGAAACCAGGGGTGCAGTGATCGATCAGTCTGGATCAATATAATCGATACTGAGTGAAAATTTGGCTCTATACTTTTATTTATTTTTTATTTAGACCTTTATTTTACCAGGCAAAAATTGCTTGAGATAAAAAATCTCTTTTACGAGCAAGGCCTGGCCAAGAAGGCAGCAAGTAGAATACATATACACACAGGATGGGACAGACATGGGGAGGGAGGGACATGAGAGAAGGAAAAAAAAAAAAAAAGAGAGAGAGACCAGGAGAAGACCGGGGGGGATAGGGGGATAGAAGGAGGAAGAGTGAGCTTGATGTGCTTTTATTTTGAAATTCCCATGAGCCGTCTGTGTCACCGTTTTCGTCCAATCATGTCGAGGATCTGCTCCTCTCTCAGGGAGAAATCAGCCGTGAGGAAATAATTAGGATTTCAGAGAAAAGACAAATGGCGTGTCGTCTGCAAACATGTGGCCGCGCAGCTCAAACACGAACACGGCGTTGTGATGTCACCGACATCATGACATCGTCTCATAAGGACCGCCTGCCTCTGAACTGAACACACTGAAAGGAGGTCGTGGCTGATGATGTATCTGTCTGTGTAATATCTTGAGGAAACTTGTGATTTACAGAAAACTAAACCTCTGCTTTGATGTTCCCACGTCTCCTCTTGTGTTTTCTTTTCCAGGTGCGACACCGACGTGCGTGTGTGTGTGTGTGTGTGTGTGTGTGTGGGCGAGCGCATGCGTGTGTGTGTGTGTGTGTGTGTGGAGAGGAGGAGACCGGCTGTCCCTTTTTCTGACTTGTATCGTCGCAACTGAGAAGGACAGAGGAAGGTTTTGCTGACGGAGGGACTCGTGCGTGAGCGGCCTCCGACCAGGAAGCAGAGGAGCCGGAGCGGCGTCCACTTCCTGCCGCTGCGTTTAGTTTTAGAGAGAAACTGAGCACCTCTGTCCCGACGCAGGTCGACCTCATCACTCATGAATAAATAAAGTTTAACTAACAGGAAACATGGAGCTCCAACTGTGTGGCTGCAGCAGGAAACGTCCCCTTTAACTTCAGTTCACTCACTAAACCCCAAATTACACTCGAGTTCACTTCTCTTTTTTATCCCTGCTTGTGATGGACCTGTGTGTGTGTGTGTGTGTGTGTGTGTGTGAGCGAGAGAGTGTGTGTGTGTGTGTGTGTGTGAGAGAGAGAGAGTGTGCACTGCAGTGTGTCAGTTTGACTTGTCAGTGAAACAGCATCAAAGTGTACAGACAGCAGGGAGACAGCACTGCTCACTGAATGGGAATTAAAGGAGCATTTCAAAATTTTACACCCTCCTGTTTGCCGTCTGTTCTCTGAGCGCGGGCAGCTGACTCCTCCCACAGGAAGCACCCGGGCCTCCACTTCTCACCAATGTGTGGAAAAGCTTCGAAATTCTCTACTACAAACAAAATCTACAATGTTCTTAAGTACGAAAAGAAGTTGGTATTTCTCAGATGTGACTAACGTGCGCTCTGAATCACACTCACGCCGTCATTTACGGCCCCAAATGACCGTTGATGGTCACACCGTCCCTTTCCATGCGGCTTTAGACACCGCTGATCAGATTCAAGACGAGAAAGAAAAAGAGCTTTGACGATGCAGTAGAAGTTTTGTCTGCAGAAGTGAACGCAAAACAAAAATACAAAATTGGCAATTATTCAATCAGTAGAATTAGCATTACATAACACACATTAGCATGCATTTAAGAAATACTATTAATGAAGAACTTGATCATGAACTATGAATGTAAAATCATCCAAATTTTCAGTTTGGTCCTACCTCTTTTTTTAGTTTTACACACATTCTCAAAGTTTAAGTAGAAACCAACCTCCTCCAGCACGTACGACCTCACAGGAGGTTTGCTCCTCCCCTCTAATACGAAAAAAAAATGCAGCAAATAAACAAAATGGGAAAATAAAAAAGTGAAAAGTGCAGAGGAGGTTTAAAGTCAAAATGCAAATAAAACATTTGTCTAACTAAATGTCTAGAACCATCCATGGCCTGAAAGGGGAGACTCATCCAACCCCCACACTGTTATTTATTTCTGTCCGAGGGCCGCAAGCTGAACATGTCTGTCCTGTTTTGGACCTCCCCGAATAAAAGACTGTCCTGCAATGACTAATGATGAAATGATCAAGTTACAACAAAATGAGGCTTCATTCCCAAAATGTGGACAGAATGGGCAGCTTGCTCAGGTTGAAGGGTTTTCACACAGCGGGCGGTTTGGGCTGCGCTCTGCGCTGGGGACGGCCAGACGGGTGCTGAGCAGGGCGCACTCCAAAATACACGCACACCTGTCTGTGTAGTAAATCATTTGTTTCAGTTCACAACAGTATTGGTCTCTGATTGCAGAAAAAAGGGGGAAAAAATCTGGCCTATTGTGGAAAGCAAAAACATCACATACCTGTGCCAGTTTTTAAACACACCTGGTTTTCCCAAATTGTTGGATCTCTCTCTCCATGCCTGGGCTTTTTAATGAACTCCTGGTAGGACTGCAGTCTGCTGTCCCACAGCTCTGCACACAGAGAGACAGACACAGTGAGGCTTTCCTCCATTGCTGTTTTGCTGTTCTGCCAAAATCCCCCAAATTTTTTTCTGATTCCACTATTCTCTCCTATTGGACGTCCCGAGGTGACGATGTCACGGGGCGCTGCAACCAAGTTAAAAATTTTCAACTTGGGCGCAGCGTGCACACACATACACAATGAATGGCTGCGCCGGCCGAGGTCTGCACCGTGCGCGTGCCATGTGAAAACTGCTTAATCCGGACTTTAGTGTTTGATGTTACAGGGTGCCGTTGTATAGGGGGGAAAGGTGATGACAATTCTAAGGGCCCACGGCCCACTAGGGTCCACACACAGTTAAAATGGCAATGAATGGGGTAGAGGGGCCCACACCGATATTCTTTCAGGGGACCCAGAATTCCTAGCAACTGCCCTGATGTTACAGTGCGATGAAAGGAGGATTCAATCATGGCCAACTCCACACCGCAAAGGAAGACAGAAGTATCACATATCCCTGCTCACATGTTGTGAATAAAGCCTGTTTATTTTATAATGTCCAGGGAGTGTGATGTGGCCTCATTTCAGCAGGTGGAAGGTGAGGCACGCCCACTTCTGGTCAGTAGGTCAAAACAGGTTCATGACATCAGAGCAATAATAGCCCATGCATTATCGCCCTCTTGTGGTTAGTGATAGAAATTAATTGTCCACAGACTGAAAGTCAATAATTAGAATAATAATATTTTTATTATATGACGGTGGCGGGCTGCATAAAAATGATGAACGGGCTTCATGTGGCCCCTGGGCCGCGTGTTGAGTAGCCCTGCTACAGGTGATGATAATCTGCTGTACAAACCACCGGTGGGCTCATCTGTGTGGAAGCGACGGTACACACGGCTGACGAATGAATCTTTATTTCTCCTACCGACTGTACAAAAATAATCATCTGCAGCTCGTCATCGTCTCTGCGTCTCCAACCTCCTGTAGCCTACGACTGAACCTGTAGGTGACGTCACCACTATCCACAGGCGGTTCTAGGGGGTGGCAGCTGCCACCCTAGTTGCCACCCTAATTGTATGCAATGAAATATTATAAATATTGTTTTGAAAAACGATGATGATAAATGTTGCGGATATTTCTCCATAGTTGATGTTTTACGCACCAATTCAGAATTCACTCCTCCTCGCCACCCCTCTAAATAAAGAAAAAATGGTCGCACCCACCATGCAGGCTGGACTCCAGTCTGACAGGACGGTGGTGGTGCCTGTTCCTCCCGCCAGTCCACTGGCAGTGACAGTCCGGTAAGTTCCTGTTGCTCTATGTTGAAAATGTTCTTACAAGTTTGACAGTGTGAAATACACTCCTGATCAAAATCTTAAGACCAGTTGAGAAATTGCAAGAATTTACATTTTGCACTGTTGGATCTTAAGAAGGTTCTAAGTAGAGCTTCAAAATGCAAAAAGAAGAAATGAGAGTGAGACCAAAAAAAAAAAATTGAGTAAGAAATTTATTGCAAACAACCATTAAACTGAAATAGGCTGTTCATCAGCTGATCAGAAGTTTAAGACCACAGCCTTTAAAAGCCCTAACCCTAACCCCAGGGTTAGGGTTAGGGCTTTCGTGCTAAGCACGTGCCCAAGCACGATTGCCCCCGGTATGCACGTCATCACGTTGAAATATGACACAGGCATGGCCCAACGTCATTATAAATCATTATACACTACTCACAAAAAGTTAGGGATATTCGGCTTTCGGGTGAAATTTCAGGATGAACCTAAAATGCATTATAACCTTTCCAGGTGAACTTAATGTGACCTTCTGTAAACTTTTGAATGCACATGTCCAACTGTTCAATGTTTCAGTACTTTTTGCACAAGTTGCTGTTCTCTAACAAGGAGCTTAACGGCAAAATTCACATCAGGTGTTTGATCCATGAATCGACCAATAAATTTCCTGGTTCAATTAGAATTGGTATTTAAACAGTCCTCCTCATTATGCTGTTCACATTTTGACATCATGAGACCAAGACGACACCTAACAATTGATCAGCAGCACCTCGCCATTGCGAGGCTTCAAACAGGATGTTCTCAGACAGAAGCCGGAGCGGCACCTGTCAGATCCGGCAGACCGGGTGACCGGGTGGCCGCACACCGCGCGGTGCCGCGGCCAGTGCCGGCCGGTGCCGACGCGGTGCCGGCCAGCACCAGGTCTGCCGGATCTCCGCACACAGACTGCTGTACTTTCATTATAAACCCACTTTTGTTTATACGCGGTTCCAGCAGCACAACAGACAGCCACACAGACAACATGGTTGATTGATTGCGCAACGCGGCCATTCGCCGGTAATCAAGCTGCACATTAAACAGTTTTGCAGAGGCAGGAGGAAAATTGCATGATTTACGTCCGCGCACTGCGTGCGTGACCGTGCATGTGCTCGTGTATGCGCCCGTACCATGCAGAAGCAATACGGGAAAATCCCGGCCAAAACGGGATACTTGACAGGTATGGCATGGCATATGTTAGATAGACGGATGGACGGATGCAGAGGAGGGGAGATGCTCCGGGTGTTTGCAGTAAAACGCGGCACAGCTGAGCGACTCTCTCCTCGTGCAGCTGAAAATAATACAGCAATGTGTTGAACCTTGTGTTTTTTACCTTGAACCTTGATGTTGAAATGAAAATGTACTTTTGAATAATTAAGTATTTTTAAAAGAGATTACTTTTACTCAAGTAAAACATTTGACTGGCTACTTCCACTGGCAGAGCAGTAAAATTTGACCAGGAGGATCTCCACTTTAAAGTCATGGGCTTCCATGCTGACGTGTGTGTGTGTGTGTGTGTGTGTGTGTGTGTGTGTGTGTGTGTGTGTGTGTGTGTGTGTGTGTGTGTGTGTGTGTGTGTGTGTGTGTGTGTGTTGTTTTCTCGCGTTGTGACTTTTATTTTACCAAAACAAAACAAAACGAGCCACATGATGATGAACTTTGAGGACACGTGGTTACTCGGGGAACGTGAACGCTGCGTGACGTCAGGGGGTGAAAGCCGGAAGTGGTACACCTTGCTGGCAGGGAACAGGAGCGCGAGGAGCGGACAGGTAAACAGGATGTTCCTGGGTCGGGAAGCTTCTTCTGGGTTTGTGTGTTTGTGAGGAACACGGCGGAGCTCTGTGCGAAGTGCTGGGTTTGTCCTGCCGAGCGGGACGTCCTGCCGGCTAACAGCTAACGGCTAACAGCTAACGGCTAACAGCTAGCCGCGTTAAGCTAGCCGCAGCTAGCCACGAGCAGACCGGAAATACAGCGATTTTGGTTTAAGTTTAACCGACACAAATGGCAGAAAAACAGATTAAGAACTGCTAAAGACTGGTTTTAACTGTTGCAGAGAATGTGTTGTGGAAAAATACCTCCAAAAGATGCGGATAAGAAAAAAAGTTGCTATCTAGCACATTCCAAAGGGTTTTATTTTGAAAGAAATGACCGGAAGTGCTGTGGTTGTTGGTTGACTTGACGCGCGCGGCTCAGGGTCACAACATTGAAATACTAAAGAGGTAAACACGGAGTGTGTGTGTGTGTGTGTGTGTGTGTGTGTGTGTGTGTGTGTGTGTGTGTGTGTGTGTGTGTGTGTGTGTGTGTGTGTTAGCCCACAGGGAAGCATTAATATATTCTGTTGTGTTCTGTTGTGTTCTGTTCAGTTGCAGCTTCGCAAATGAAATAAAACTGAGTTTCCGCCTCAGTAAAAGCTTCAGTGCGTGTTTTGGACAGAATATCACACCAGAGGCCTGTACCATAAAGCTGGATTTCAGCTTAGTGAGCTAACTTCAGGCTTAACCCTGGCTTTTCTGTACCATAAAGGTGGCTTACTTTTTATCGGGCTGCGTTGCCGTGGTAACGTATGCTGAACACCTAACCTGCTCCGGAGCAGGTTAAGTTCAGGATAAGAGCTCAGCAGGTAGAAAAGCCCCACCTACTGACCAATCAGCTCTCTGGGAAAATGGCCTGCCCATTTTCCCTTTCTTCTTCTTTTATAAAATTAAAATTAATACATTTTACAATTCTTCTTGTATTTTTTGTTTGTTTGTTTGTTTGTTTGTTTTTTGTTTCTCATGACTGCACTGTCCAACCAAAAATTGATCTTGTAGACTGATGTAGCCTAATGTTTTTTTTTTTTTTTTTTTTTTTTAATGTTTATGAAAATAAATTAGGGGAATTTAATTCAGAGGGTTAAATAAAAGTTTGATAAAATACACGCCAGCCTCTGGGCTCCTTTAGGTTTCCATTAGTTTGCTCATATTTAGTATTTAGGGAGTCTGCCCTGAGAAGTCCACATGAGAGTTGATGCTAAATGTTTTACTGTCTTTAAGTGACAGTGAAATAATATTTTAACCAGCAGAATAATCACGAGGCGTTAGATGCTTTATAAAATGAAATATCAAAACCAGTTGAATCAAAGTGACGATTCTGACGAAACTCAAACTGAAGGCAGCGGTCCAGCGAGGGTCGCCCCTCACTGTGAGAGAGGGCCAGTTCCTCTGCGGGAGTGTATGGCTGAGTGGGAGACACATTCATTTATTGAACACGCACGTTACTGTAGTCAGTTCTACTCGTGCCGTCATGGTGTGGAAGTCAGATTATAATCCCACTAATTTACGCATTGACACAGACGGCGATTTTTTGCCAGCTTTTGGCAGCTGCAACTGTGTTGCTTTTTGCCTGGATTATTGATTTATATTCCTCGTATTTATTAATGATTATTGTCTACTCCTCGGTTGTGACGTGTGCAGCTCGGGTAGATTTTTCCATGTCTGCGATTGGTCGCATGCAGCAAACTCCGCCCTTTTTATGTGAGCGCGCACAGATCTAGATTGGAAAGCCTGGGTTGAATTAGCGAGTTGATAGCTGGCTTTATGGTACCGAAAATCCTGAGTGCTGATGTCTCGTTAAGTGAAGCCAGATAAGTAAGAGAAAGCCCGACTATGTTAATCCAGCTTTATGGTACAGGCCTCTGGATGTTTCTGACAGGTGTCTGGATAGCGATACGACAGACAATATGACTGTGGGTTCACACTTATTAGAAATTTTAAGTGTAAAAACAATGAAAATGAAGCCTTCTTCAAAACAGCATGTTAATACCAACGGGACATGAAAATGCAGTGACTTCATAAAGTATTTTATTTATTATTTTATTGATCAGAACAGACCGATCAGTGTCTCAGGCTAACCCTACGTTTGATATTGTTCTTCTTTTTGCCTTTTGAGATATTAATACGTTGCATGTTCATGTAGAGATAATAATTTGATAATGATATCTTGTTCAGCCTTAATATATAGATGTATGTACACACACACTGTCCCCAGTCTGTCCAGTCTAACCAGTTCAGCTCAGCTGATCTGCCATAAACTCTGCCTTTTATCAAAGTGTATAATGTTCAGTTTGTGTTGACGTTGTGCAGAATGTGTCTCTTTAATTCTGTGTTTATTACTGAGGTTGTAGTTTGCAGAGGTCTGCTACTGGACTGCATTATACTGAGAGGGGTTTCTGATTTTCTGTCCTCCCTGTTTATATACATGAGTGAGGACAGAATATTGGAAACAGCTGTCAGTAAAGTGCAGCACTAACTATGAGCTCAATGCCAAACACAGAAGTGAATGAACACCTCTGTTACCGTGACAACAAGACAAGCTGAGCATTACAGCAGGAGAGGAAACTGTATGGCACAACAGCTGGACTGGATTAGATTAGATTATACAGGTGGAGTTGATGAAGTGGACACTGAGTTGGATATGAATACTACATGTACACTGACACTATAGAACATACTCAAATTAATTTAGCTTCTGACCAGCTAACAGAACCCGTGGGAAGTCAATAAATAGACATTAAATTATTGGTTATAGAGAAAATACAGATTATTTGTTGTTTAATATACAGATGATTTTTAAAGGCTTGATATTGAGGCGCTGGATATTGTTGCATCATGGATTTGTCGTTCCTGCAGGGATGCCGGTGCTGTGACGTGTGACCTGAAGCCGGGCGTCATGCAGATCCTGGTGGCCAAGCTGCTGTGCCTGCTGGGAGTTCTGGTGCTCATGCTGGCCGGCGTGCTGGTGCCGGTGCGCCTCCTGCTGGTCGACAGCGACAAGGCCCAGAGGTACAGGAAGCCTCTGGCGCTCTGCAACTCGTTTGGCGGCGGCGTGTTTCTGGCCACCTGCTTCAACGCCCTGCTGCCCGCTGTCAGAGACAAGGTACAGCCAGATAATGGATGGATCACATTCACTGTTGATGTCATTATAAGATTATTATTTTGTTTGTTTTATTTATTTATTGTTATTTTATTCAATTTATAAAGGACAGTGTGCACCTTCATTAGCTTAACATAAAACAGTCAACACAGTAAAACAAACATTAAAACGATTAACACAGTAAAACAAACATTAAAATAAACAGACCTACACCTATCACATACCAATACACACAACATAAGCACTACAAGCAGGCGCGTGTGTGTTCTGCATGCTATATGGCCGATGTCACAGACCACACCATGCCATACACACATAAATAAACAAGCTAAACATTCCTAATGGAAAGTGCAGTGTAAAAATGCCAGTTAGGTAGTAGAAATTATGATTGCATACTTAAAGTGCCAATGTAGAATGCTTGTAAACCTATTAGCATCATAATGTAAAGTGCCATTGCAGAATATTAAAGTCATGAGGTTATTGATATCATCAGATGTTATTGCAGATATTTTAAATACCAACCATGGTAGTTCAGAACTACAGAGTTACAATGAGGAAATACCAACAATGATAATAGACAAATACAAGATGGTTCTTGTAAGGCAGCACATATAACAGTTAGAAAAACAAAAAAACAAAAAACAAAACAAAACAAAACAAAACAAACAAAAAAAAAAAACAGAGGGAGGGGAGGGGCTCCGTCCTGACGCTGCGCTCTGTGTCTCCTCAGGTGGACGACGTGTTCAAGCAGCTGAAGATCACCGCCGACTATCCGCTGGCCGAGACGATGATGATGCTCGGCTTCTTCCTCACCGTCTTCGTCGAGCAGGCCGTCCTCACCTTCCGCAAGGAGAAGCCGTCCTTCATCGACCTGGAGACGTTCAACGCCGGCGGCTCCGAGGCCGGCAGCGACTCCGAGTACGACACGCCCTTCATCTCGCCGGCACGCGGCTCGCCGGCGGGTCACCAGCACGGCCACTTCAGCCCGGCCGAGCTGGCGGGGGCGGGGCCTCTGCGGCTGGCCAGCCTCGTCCTCGCCCTCTCCGCCCACTCGGCGTTCGAGGGACTGGCGCTCGGCCTGCAGGACGACGGCGCCAAGCTGGGCGGGCTGTTCCTGGGCGTGGCCGTGCACGAGACGCTGGCGGCCGTGGCGCTCGGCGTGAGCGTGGCCAAGGCCGCCCTGCCCATGAGGGACGCCGTCAAGCTGGCCGTCGCCGTCAGCCTCATGATCCCGCTTGGCATCGGCGTGGGCATGGGCATCGAGTCGGCGCAGACGCTGGCGGGCAGCGTGGTGTCGGCCGTGCTGCAGGGCCTCGCCGCCGGCACCTTCCTCTTCGTCACCTTCTTCGAGATTCTGTCGCGGGAACTGGAGGACAAGCAGGACCGGCTGCTCAAAGTGCTCTTCCTCATCCTGGGCTACGGCTCGCTGGCGGCGCTCGTCTTCATCAAATGGTCCGACTGACACCCGTTGATGATGTCACGGAGCGGAGCTGCAGTGGGCGGAGCTCAGACAAGCCAGAGGAAGACTGCTAACGTCTCCAGATCCCAGCTGCAGACTCATCGCATCGCCAAATAATCAATAATCACATAATCGAATCATGAAAAAATGTCGTTCCTGCAGGATCCACGGACGTTGACATCTCGCTTTTCTTTTTGTGAACAGAAACTATTTATTTCTCCTGAAATAATTTAATATTAGCTGATAATGACTGGGGTTTTTCCTTCCCTGCTGGGCGCTGAGGCTGCAGTGCCACAGCGTGTTAGGGCCCCTAGAGCCGGACGAGAGGGGCTCGTATTCAGAGAAATAAATTCAGAGAAAAAACTAAGAATTGGCGAGATTGAAGTTGTAAATTTAAAAGAAAAAACTCACAAATTTATGAGAAGAAAACTCTGAAAATGAGTGTCTTGCTTTGTTCTGAATCAGCCCAAGTCACAGCAGTGTCTCTTCAAAGTCCAGATGCTGAGGAGGAGATTGTGATTCTGGGCTCAGATCAGCAGGATCTCCTTGTTCCTGAATCCCACGTCAGAGTAGAATCTGCTGAGGGGATCAGCTGCAGGCCTCAGACACGGCCAGCAGGGGGCAGCACAGGTGGAGCTTCGGACAGAAAGAAAGATAAACTGTTTTCCAAGTTTTTATCTCAAGAAATTTGTGAGTTTTTTTTCTCATAAATGTACTGCTTTAATCTCAGATTTTTTTATTTCCTCATAATATTGCCCCCTTCCTCTGGCTCTGTCATTTTTTCCTTACAGCGGCCCTCATCCACCATTGTTTGTTTCCTTCCACGCTGGGCTGTTTGATTTTATCCCCTGGAGCTGGTGGGGTTTGTGTGATACAGAGGAGGATTAGGGCAACACACAATTTAAAAAAAAAAAAAAAAAAAGAAAAATAGAATTCTGGGATTAATGTCAGAGTTCAGCTTTTTCTGAGATTGTCAGAACTCTGATTTTATGTTATGTTATATTTTGTTGTTATTTTGTGGGCCAAATCCTGTGATGCGATGTGACGTGAGGGCAGTTTTGGATCTGGAACTCCTAAAACATCTTCTCATTAAATCAAGTTCCTTTTCTCCTTTTTAATGCATTAAACTCCAGGGGATCACAGAAAAAAACCCTTTAGTTTTGTGAGTTGAACCTGCATCTTTTTTTTTTTTTTTTACGCCCGCTAACATCCCGGTCCTGGATGTGAAGGAGCCGCCGGGTCGGATCAGTCTGTCAGCGACTTTCGTTCATGTTTTGAAGGTAAAACGGAGTTAACTCTGGTTAATTCCTCATGTTTAGGCCTTATTACTGAACCTGCTACCAGCATCAGAGACTCATTCATCCAGAACCAGAAAATGTTTAGAAGCTGCTTTTTTTCCTTCTGTGTTCATTCTGTCCTGAGGTTCAGATTAGTGTATGAACTGCTGCTGTTTTCTACAGGTTCATGGAGCCATAAAGCCCCGAATAAAAACACTGGAACCCTTTACGACGTGGTTGAGATGTCCACCTTTATCTATATTTTTGACTTTTTTTTTTTTTATATATATAGTTGTGCGTGTGTTGATATTGTGATCTTAGCAGTAGTTTTGTATTTTTTGACAGTGTGTCGTCTGTCTCAGTTTGTGTTTTCAGGAACACTTTCTCTTTGGTGGAAACGTGTAAGAGGAACTTTAAATTAAAGCTTTTACACTTGGCCGGTGCTTCCTCTCGTGGTGAATGGGTTGTCTTTCAGCTTTTTGTCATGCGAGCTTTACGTAAGCAGGTGAGGAGTCTGTTGTTCCAGTCGGACCGGACGGAGACGCCGCAGACGTTAAAGTTGCCTCGAGACATTTGATTAAACAACATTCAGAATCGTGTGTGCTGCAGAGACGTCATGCATTCACTTGAAACAACAAAAAAAACCTGATTGTTTTTTCATATATTATAAGTTGTGTCTCGTCTCAGAATCCCAGCAGAGACGACGAGCTGGATTTCCTGTCCCAGCTCTTAACTTGACTCTAGTTTTAATCCAGACAGTCTTTGAGTAACACAGATGGTATGGTTTTTCAGTTGTGTATGAGGATATCACTGTGTGCAGTTTGGGTCAGGAACTCCTTGAAACATCTCATTAAATCAAGTTCCTTTTCTCATTAAAAACCAGCGGATCAGAGAAAAAATGCAAAAAAATCTCTAAATGCGTTCTGAAGTTTTTTCATGTGTAAAGAATGTGCCAATGTGCACCTGGAATCCGTGTGTGCGTAATCATGTTGATAAATATGAAAAACGTGTGCACGTATTTACAGATTCATGTATTCATGTACAGGTGTATGTCTGCACTGACCTCTGGAGGTGGTGAATTCATTCCACAGGTTTGCAACCATTTGAGTTTTTTCTTCATAAAATTACAATTTTAATCTCAGAATTTGAGTTTTTCTTGTAAATTTGCCACTTTAATCTCAGAGAATATCCACTTTTTTCTTGGATATCTGTGATTTTAATCTCGCCCCTCCCTTAGCGCTGTATTTTTTCTCCCTACCTTGGCCCTAATACTCCGTCGTGCAGCGTAACCCTCAGTGTCATTTGAGTTATTTGTGCCGCCTCGACCTGCTGGTTGAATGAACATCGCGGCCGCTTCCTGTTCCTGCTCACCGGCATCACGCCGGGTTCCGGCATAAAGCCAGCTTGTAGCAGGCAGGATGGGATTAGGACTGGATTTGGGTGCAGTCACAGGACAGGGTTTGATTGATTCTTGGCACACACATGCACCTAAATCCCATGTTGTGATCTTGACCTTTGGAGGCTGGTGAATTAATCCCACATGTTTACATGTGGGATCAGTTGTAATGTGATCAATAAGAGCTCGATCTGCAGATTACAGTGATGTGCGCTCTGCTCAACACTGAACTTTCTGATCTCTGAAGCTGCAGACCTCTCACTGGATCCACTCAAAGATTGTTAGTGCAGTGATGTACCACTCCTTTCAAAGTTGCCCAGGGTGCAAATTCCTGCAGCATCTGCCACCGGCACAGGTGCAGATACATGTCTGCAGTTTGTAGAAGCTTTTAGTCCGGCAGACACAGTGAGGTAAAATAAAAAAACTTCTGTGAAGCTACAAACTGAGAAAACAATGAAAACAAAGTAGAAAGGCAGATTTTTTTTTAATGAAAGGTGGAGAAACAAAACATGAGCATGTGGTGTTTATGTCTCAGATAAAACAACAAACTTGCATCCATTTGTCATAAAACTGGAAGCTGCTGCTTTCAAATTAGCAAGAAAATGGAGACGAAGTCACTACAAAGATACAATTAACCATATCTATCTATCTATACACACACACATACATAGATACATATATGTAGAGGAGAAGAGGAGAGGCTGCCATCCAGAAACCAATGCATATATCTGATTAACCATTAATGCTTTGAAAAGTCCATGTATGTATCTCAAAGCTCTGAAAAAAGCAAGAAGCTGGGGCAAAAACAAAGTTGTTTTCTGAAGGCCCAAACATGGTCGACCACAAAACCCGTGTAATTGTTTTTCCATTTTTGAGGGGCTGGCATGCCCACCAGTTATGATGTATGACAGATATTTTTGTATATTCTGAGAAAGCAGGTGGAGGTGTATTATCGTACCAAATTTCAGTTTCCTATGTGGTGTAGTTCCTGAGATACTGACACCTGAAAATGGAGGAAAAATAAGGACGCACCAAAATCGACATACTCCCCTCACTAAATTGGCCGTATCTCAAAAAGTTTCCATCCGAGCAAACTCAAATTTTACAGTGTGCCTATTGGATACATAAGGAACAACTGGTGAATTTTTCAGAATTTTTTGAGACCCAAGTGCGTGGGATGTCCTGAAAATTTGGTGAAATGACATGGAATGACCCAGTTGTGTTCGGGGTGGTTGCCAAGGTGTTGCTAGACGGTTGCTGTTGTCTTATAAGTGGTTACGAGGGCGTTGCTAGGCAGTTGCTATGGTGTTTTTTTTTTTGTGATCAAATATTTTATTTTATTTCTTCTTTTTTAGGACAGTTACAACATGAAACACCAGTAGCATTTGTTTCTCCAAAAAAAAAAAGACGAGAAAAAAAAAGAGATTATGCATATATGCTTATACATATGAACACCTTCACAATCACACATATGTAAATGCATACGCATACATACGTACATGCATACACACATGCAGTCGCAACGGTAACAGTAATTGTCATTAACCTCACCATCATCATTATCACTCCTACTATATGTGCATGTGCACATAAATATATACATACACATGCACATATGCACAAAACACAAACACATATCCGCACACACATATCTGAGCATGTACACGTGTATAACGTGTCACTGGCATTCCATGGGTACAGTGTCTCCATGTTGTGGGTGAAGTGAAAATGAAAGAGCAAGCAAGCTAGAAAGAGACAGTGTTCCATGAGTACCAAAAAAAAAAAAAAAAAAAGAAAAAAGAAAAATTCTTCATCTGTCATGTGATCGAGAGTGCATTAATAAGATAAAAAAGAAAAAAAAAATTAAGAAAAAACAGAAATAAAAACAGAAATAAATAACCCAACCCCCTCCCTGCCCCCAGGGCCATCAATCAACATCAACAACAGAAACAAAAACAAAAAAAGACAGAAAAATAGCATAATCATTCAAAATTATAGTCGCTCCTTCAATTTCTCAGCTGCCGACAACCATAAACTAATGTTAGATTCTTCAACTCCTGCCACCCTAGCAGTGGATACCTCCAGGTAAATTATATCTAGGTATGTCATGATCCAACTGCTTAAGGAAAGTTTATTGGGGTGTTTCCACCTTATGGCAAGCAACTTCTTGGCTGCCGTGAGGCCGGCAAGAATGAGTCTTTGGAGTTGTCTAGGTGCCGACAGCTGAGATATATCGTTCAGGAGTAAAATAATTGGGAGTGCAGGTATAGTTAAAGAAAATATATCGGACAATTGAGAGGACACATTTCTCCAAAAACACGCGACGGGTGGGCATTCCCAAAACATGTGGAGGAATGTGCCAGGGACACCAAGGGTGCACAAAGTACATTGCGGACCAGGCAGAAGACCCATCGCGTGCATTCTTCTAGGGGTCAAGTAGGTTCTGTGTGCATAATTCAGGTGTATTTGTTGGTGGTCTGGATTACGAGAAGATAAACAGATACTGTGCCAGACTGATCTCCAATTAAAATCAGGATCCAATTCTGGGACATCTCTCCTCCATGTTTTATCTAGGGAAAGATCCTTATAGGAGGACTCAAGTAGGAAGCCATAAAACTGAGAGACAAAACCCTTAGGTGCTACTCTGTTGTTAAAAAATCTGTGGAATGGGTGATGTTTTAGTGTTTTGTCCCACGGTACCCCATAAGCCTTCAGAGCTGTTCTGAGCTGTAAATAAAAGAAGAAGGATGTGCCAGGAAGATCATACCAGCAGTTGCTATGGTGTTGTAAGTGGTTGCTAGGGCATTGCTAGGCAGTTGCTATGACAACTAGGTGTGTTGCTATAGGGTTTGGTGTGGTGTTCTGGGTGGTTGCTGGGTTGTAGTGGCACTAGTGCTGTTAGTGTGTATTGCCTTGGAAAGATGTTTTGTGATATAGAGCCTCGCCCCTTTTATCTCTAATGGGCCAAAATTCATGTTTAACTCGACTTGAGAGAAATTGGTGAGTTGGATTGCTTATAAAATTAATAGCACATTTCTTAAAATCAGGGCACAATTTTTTTCCTGTTTGGTGTTTGCAGGTGGAGCAATAACTGCAGGAGTATCATGCCAAGTTTTTATGGAATATATAATGATAATAAGAAGTATGCAAAAGAATAAGATTTATTGACAAAGGCAAGCACATAAAAACCCTAACAGGCTTGTACAAAGTCAAACAGTACAATTAAGTTGGATATTAAGGACACTTGAATAAAAATAATTATTCAAATAATAACTTAGAATAATAATGTCACATAAATCCACATTTTCATGTTCTTTTCTGCCACTTCTCCAGCAGCCTGCAGCCACAACTGTGTGTGTGCAGGACTGAAGTCTGCAGGAAGGTGTGTTTCTGTGCAGATGCAGCGTTTCTCCATCTGATCCCTGGTCTGCAGGCTCCTCTGACCCGGGTTCTGACCCCGGCGCTCTGCCAGCAGAGTAAACAGGAGGCATCAACAGCGCCGAGGTCCAGCAGCACGGCTAGACGCCACCTACAACAAAGGCGTGTGAGTTTTATTCCACGTTGGTAATCTTATTAGCTGCTCTTAAGTCCCCTTGGAGGCTGCCTGTGGCTGCCGTTGGCTCCAACGGGGCCGTGATGGTTTAATCCTCAGGGGAACAGGTTAGCTCGTCTTTGGCTCTCTTACAGGTTGTCGCCGTGCCAGGAGGAGAAGCTGGAGCCATGGACGAGCTACTTTTACCGAGCGGGGAAGAGGAGGCGCGCTCCGATCACAGCTCTTATGCTCCGGGAGCGGCGGGGAAAACCATGGTGGATCGCATCAAGAACTTCCTCCAGGAGACGTTCACTGTGGACCTCAGACAGACCCTGAGGAACTTCTGCAAACGCAACGGGCTGCTGGTTCTGTCGGTCATCGCCGTGCTGACCGGCTGCGTCCTGGGCTTCATGCTGAGAGGGAGTCAGCTCTCCTCACAGGTAGGTCGCACCTTGTCAGGTAGACCAGGAGGACAAAACAAGCTCAGACAGTGAAATGCAGCCTCGCCTGGCTTGTTGTTGTTGTTCAGCCCGTACTCGGCCATCTGTTCCTCTTTGTCTGAAGTTAATCTGCTCATCTGCTGCTCCTCTGCACCTCCTCTGTAGCACGCAGCCTGCTACCAGTGGAGACACACAGCCAGCCTGCAGACTCTACTGCCATGCTCAAGAGCACCTCAGAGGAACCTGAATGTTTGGCTCATTACTAACATTAGCCCACATCCTGTCCTCCTGATCTGTGCCGTACAGCAGTCAGACAGATTTCCTGAACAATGGAAAATGTTTACTGTAATTCTGCTTGTCATTAAAATAATAATTAGGCTATTATGGTCCAAAGGCAACACAGAACTCCTTTAAGACTCAAACGTAAAGCTCCATCCCAGAGATCCTGAATGTTTGTCTCATTCACTCTTTTCATGTCAACAAACCATTTATCAAATCCTGCAGGGAGCTAAAGATTTCACCACACAGAATCTAAATGTGAATTTTTGGTCAAAACAGCCGCCTTATAATGTTCTGCTTCTGTGGTGAACAAAGTCCTCAACATTCAGAAACCACACAGCTGATAATTGGCTGTTGAAAGCAAAACGGGACTATTTTCCCTGGCGGAGGAGGAGGAGAAGGAGGAGGAGGAGGAGGAGGAGGAGGAGGAGGGAGCGTTTCAGTGTGAAAAAGTCGTGAAAAGCCAACAGTGCTGCTGCTTTTAGGAAAACTCATGTGGAGGACTTTATTGGGCTGATGGAAAACTGGAGTGAAGAAAGTGTGAAGGCTCTGAAAGTTCATGTTCATATCGTAGTGGAATGAATGGAGGAAAGGGAGGAGGAGTGATGTGGCAGCTCTGAAAGCCCCACTGCTCGCTCTGGGAGGAGAGCAGAGGAACGTGAAGGAGAGGAACCTCTGGACCTGCAGAGGAGCTGGGACGGGGCTGTAGGCAGACAGGTGGCAGGCTTCTTGTTGTCTGTGTAGGAAACAGTTGAGCTCTGCAGAGCGTGCAGATCCACGCTCAGTTTAATCCTCTCCATTGAATTAGGCAGTGAGGTGCTTTCCTCTCGTGGCTGCGGCCTGAGACGCCAGCTGACACGTGGAGTGAGCTTTATTTCAGGTTCCGTTCAGAGCAGCGACTCCCAGCAAAATGAGGAATAGTTTAGGATACTAGGATACTAAATACTTTAGAAAAGCAGGTTGAGTTCAGAAATCTGATCCAGCACCACCCATCTGACCTTTTAAATATATCATTTGAATCATTACAAATGTCGTTTTCTACTTTGTGTGTGTGTGTGTGTGTGTGTGTGTGTCTGTGTCTGTGTGTCTGTGTGTGTGTGTATGTATTGTAATTTTTTAAATCTCAGTTTTGCTAATTTTACTATTATTGTATTATTTTTACTAATTTCTTCCTAATATTTTGCTAATTTTCTTGTCATTTTTACTGATTTACCATTTTTTAAAATTTTATTTTTTAAATATTTGTTTTAATTATATGATGAATTATGGTGAATTTTATTCCTTTTTTGCTAATGTTCCTATAATTTTTTTTCTCATTTTTTTGTAATAATCTTTTTTTTTCCCTGCGTGTTTCTGAAAGAAACATGTGGACCGTTCCGTCATGAACACTAACCAAACACTAACCACAATATCACATCAGAGTCTTTTCCTGTGGGGCCCCGGGGCCTCAGGAGGGCCTCCAGAACATGAGGGGGGTTAAACCCCTGGGTTTAGAGGGAAAGACGGGGCCAGTGTGTTTGTGTTTGTGTGGAAACAGAAATCAGCAGCAGGGTTTTTTTTCTGTCAGTGTGAGCTTAAACATTTTCTCAGATCTTTAAAACTAATCTGTATATTAACCAACAAATGAAACTAATCTGTATTTTCTCTATAACCAATAATTTACTGGTTATTTATTGACTTCCCATGGGTTCTGTTAACTGACTGGTCAAAGCTGAACTTTGTATCAGTATCAGTGTACATGTAGTATTCATATCCACCCAGAGTCCAGTTCATCAGCTCCACCTGTATAATCTAATCTAATCCAGTCCAATTCAGCTGCCCAGTTAGTGCTACTGTTGGACTGGACTGCACTTTACTGACAGCTGTTTCCAATATTCTGTCCCCCCTCATGTATATAAATGAGGAGGACCAAAAAATCAGAAACCCCTCTCAGTATAATGCAGTCCAGTAGCAGACCTGCAAACTACAACCTCAGGAATAAACACAGAATTAAAGTGACACATTCTGCACAATGTCAACACAAACTGAGCATGATACACTTTGTTCAAAGGCAGAGTTTATGGCAGAGCTGCTGAGCTGAGCTGCATTAGATTGTAGATATATATGGATATATTTTGAGTATGTTCAGCCATTGCCATTTTGAAGGTTTACTTATGAAGGATTTGTCTTTCAGACTTTTTTAATCAACGTGGCCTTACCCATTGTGGAAAAATATCCTTAACCTTGTTCAGGTTCATCATTAAATATCTGTAACATGGAGAGGATTCGGTCAGTAGAGTTTTCCTTGAAAACGTACCGTCTCTTTTCAGATTTTCACCAAGCAGTTTTTTTTTTCTGCCAGCTCAAATCTCATTGTGGGTCAAAGCAAAAGAGGTTCAGGATGATGACTGGACCCCCTGCAGTCGTCTGAACAGTGTCAGGATCTGTGTGTGTGTGTGTGTGTGTGTGTGTGTGTGTGTGTGTGTGTGCGTGCGCAGTGGCGCTCTGTGAGCTGCAGGGGGCTCTGTTAGCAGCTCTCCTGGCCTCAGGCAGGAGAAACCTCTGGTGTGTCAGCCTTTTGAAGAGCATCTCCCATGAGCACTCAGGGCGGCTGTAGTCCAGATCCATATTTTCTGTCATTTTGTTCACTTCCTCTCCTCATCACTAATTGGCTTTAGTTTTCACCCGGCGCCCCCCCTCGTTAGCCTGGCTGAGCTCACCTGCCCACTGCTGAGTTAAAGGGCCCACGTGTGTCTTTTGTTCCCCTTTAACATTCAGAAATGCCGTTCTTTGATGTGGAGAGTAAAACTTTGTTCAGAGGACTGACGGTTCCTGACAGTCAGACTTGAATCTGAACGTCCTGATCCACAGCGGCCGAGCGCTCGCTGACACGTATTGAGGCAAAAATAAATCTGGCGAGGCGGCGTGACGTCATGACGAGTGTTTGACTTCTCTCTGTGCTCCTCGGACCGATTCTGTGTGATGTCTGAACTCACTGTGTTTACTCCTGCATCTGTAGTTCATGTCGCTGTGTGTGCCGGTGTGTGTGCCGGTGTGTGTGTCGGTGTGTGTGCCAGTGTGTGTGTTGGTGTGTGTGTTGGTGTGTGTGTTGGTGTGTCCCTGGTCCGGGGGAAACCAGGGCACGACATGCATCGAGCGCTCACTCTCCTCACGTCCAAGACCAGAAACTGTTTTGTTTTGTTTTGTTTTTTAAGATGTTTTTTTTTTACTCTTTGCCAGTTCTGCTTTAATAAACAGACACAGTGGTGAGAGACCGCAACAGCAGAGTTTTAATCTTAAAAAAATAATTTCAAAATCAGCATCAGAAATACCTTGAGTGGAAATTGGGTCAGTTTATCGTAAGTCAGATTTTATCATGCGGTGAGATATTCTGTATTCCGGCTCCCTCTCTGCTCCTAGCTGAATGAACAATATAAAATATAAAATATAAAGTATGAATGTGTAAGCAAATAATAGCCAAGTAAAAAACATTTGATGATGAAATTAGAAAAACGTTCTCATGGTGGTCCACATCCTACCAAAGAGGTTTCCCTCAGGATGGTCTGCTGGTTCCTCAGAGGGTTCCTGAACATGAGCGCCAAGCAGCAGCAGGCGTCTCTTATCCGTCTTTAAAACGGTTTGTCCTCGTCTTCACAGGCCAAGATCTACTTCTCCTTCCCCGGAGAGCTTCTGATGAGGATGCTGAAGATGCTCATTCTTCCTCTCATCACTTCCAGGTAGATGACGTCCAAAGCTCATCATGTCACCGTGACTCTGCCGGTCAGCTTCCTTTAAAATACGTCAGAAAAGGAGGAATCTGAGAGAGAAAACATTTTGTTAAATCCTGTGGAGGAACACTGTCATGTTTCCTCCTGGGTGACGCTTTCACATCGAACCATTTCACATAAAAAAGGCGACTCACCTTAAGGAACCCAGTGCTTCAATGCTGCTGGTTTACAGCTTTTTATTTTTGCCCAAACATCTCCCAAGGAGGAGGTAGTGAAGGAAAGGAGGAGGTAGAGAAGGAAAGGAGGAGATAGAGAAGGAAAGGAGGATGTAGTGAAGGAAAGGAGGAGGTAGTGAAGGAAAGGAGGAGGTAGAGAAGGAAAGGAGGAGATAGAGAAGGAAAGGAGGATGTAGTGAAGGAAAGGAGGAGGTAGTGAAGGAAAGGAGGTGATAAAGAAGGAAAGGAGGAGACAAAGAAGGAAAGGAGGACATGGAGAAGGAAAGGAGGAGATAGAGAAGGAAAGGAGAAGGTAGAGAAGGAAAGGAGGAGATAAAGAAAGAAAGGATGTTGAGAAGGAAAGGAGAAGGTAGTGAAGGAAAGGAGGAAGTAGAGAAGGAAAGGAGGAGATAGAGAAGGAAGGGAGGATGTAGTGAAGGAAAGGAGGAGGTAGTGAAGGAAAGGAGGAGGTAGTGAAGGAAAGTAGGAGATAAAGAAGGAAAGGAGGAGACAAAGAAGGAAAGGAGCACGTGGAGAAGGAAAAGAGGAGATAAAGAAAGAAAGGACATAGAGAAGGAAAGGAGAAGGTAGAGAAGGAAAGGAGGAGGTAGTGAAGGAAAGGAGGAGGTAGAGAAGGAAAGTAGGAGGTAGAGAAGGAAGGGAGGATGTAATGAGGGAAAGTAGGAGGTAGTGAAGGAAAGTAGGAGATAAAGAAGGAAAGGAGGAGACAAAGAAGGAAAGGAGGACATGGAGAAGGAAAGGAGGAGATAGAGAAGGAAAGGAGAAGGTAGAGAAGGAAAGGAGGAGATAAAGAAAGAAAGGACGTAGAGAAGGAAAGGAGAAGGTAGAGAAGGAAAGGAGGAGGTAGTGAAGGAAAGGAGGAAGTAGAGAAGGAAAGGAGGAGATGAAGGAAAGGAGGAGGTAGTGAAGGAAAGGAGGAGGTAGAGAAGGAAAGGAGGAGATGAAGGAAAGGAGGAGGTAGAGAAGGAAAGGAGGAGATGAAGGAAAGGAGGAGGGAGGGAAAGGGAGGGAAAGGATCCATCAGAGTGAAACAAATGTAACCCTCCAGCAGCTCTGTGGTATTTACACAGTGGATCATGTGGATCTGAAATACAGACACATGAATATCAGACGCTTCAGAGCTGCTGTGAGGTTTATTTTTTCCACTTTGGTGGAACCAGGCTAATGACTCCCATAGACTTCAAGTCTTTATGCTAAGCTAACAGGAAATGCCACCCATATGAACTGAACCACTGGACATACAGAGGGGAACATGGTGTCCAACATCTGGTCTCAGTCTGGGGAAGTGGGGAAAAGGTGATCTGGTCCAAAACGTTGGAATATTCCTTTAAATGATCCTGAAGGGGGAGCGGTTGGCTCACTGTGACTCCTCCCTCCTCAGTTTGATGTCGGGTCTGTCCTCCATGGAGTCCAAAGCCTGCTGTCGGATGGGCGTCCTGACCGTCACCTACTACCTCTGGACCACCTTCATCGCCGTGGTGGTCGGCATCGTGCTCGTCATCATCGTCAAACCCGGCGTGGGGACGGAGATGGAGAGCAACCGGCTGGGCGGCGGGCCCGTCATGACCTCGGCCGACGCCCTGCTCGACCTCATCAGGTGAGGCACTGAGGGATCGAACCTGAGACCGTCTGGTCACAGGACACCTCTCTTCTCGCTGCGCTGGCTGAGACAGACGCCGTCTCAGGTATTTAACAAAGACAGAAACGCAGCAAACGTAGCAACAAAAAAAAAAAAAAAAAAAGAGAAGATAGAAAAAGGGAAGGAAGGAAATAAAAAATATTCCAAAAAATAATCATAAAATTTTCAATTCATAAGAATAGTTAATTACTATAGTTATAATTATTCAAATTATATCTTTAGAAAGAAAAAATACCATAAAATTACTATGAAAATGTTCAGTAAGTAAATGAATTAAAGTGAATTTCGTTCAGAGGGGAAAATAAAATCATTGCGGTTGTTCATCTGTGTGTCGATGTATTCATGATAAAACACAAAGGGGCCCCAAATGATTTTTTTTCCCCGGGCCCCTAAAAGTCTGCAGAGGCCTCTGGGATCCACCAACACTTTTTGAAACTGATAAAAACTGTCTGATGTTTTGTGGGTTTGTTGTTTTTTCTGTGTGTGTGTGTGTGTGTGTGTGTGTGTGTGTGATGTGATCTTTAGTTAGACGTTTTGGCCTGTTGGTGGCGCTGTGGTAGTCCAGTCAGTTTCATGTTGTGGATGCTGGTTGGTGATGTCAGAATCCGCAGAGGATCAGAGATCCTGTGAGGAACTTGGTCGACTCCTGAAGTTGTATTTTCCAGATTTTCTAACTTAAATGTGTTCTCATCGGCCAGTCAAGTTATAAATACAGGAAGTAAATAACAAGGACAGGAATTTAACCTTAAAAATGTGAAAAGGTCCAGATTTTCTCACAGTGACCCCCAGGACAAATGAAACCAGAAATATGTTTGTCAGATCAGCGTCAGATTTCCTGTGAGAGATGTACTGTTGTAGAGAGATGTACTGTTAATATGTCATTTTAATAAGGTTTTAAAAATTCAGTCGACACAGCAGCCATGCAGATCACCAACATGTGATCAGTTTATCCAGATAACGCCTGTCAGGAAATTTGCTTCGATGTTTTCAGACACGCCAAACAACTCTCAAGCTAGCCAAAAGCACACTTCCTGTTGTTTACAAAATAAAAGCTTTATTCACGCGTAACGTCAAATACATTCTAACCCAGAGTGGTGCTTTTATTTTGAAGGCAGGATATGTGCCATCCTCGGCAGTGTCGCTGCTGCCAGGATGTTCATGTGATGTGATTCAGCTTCAGTTCACAGCATCACAGCTCTGATGCAGCGCTGAGAAACCACACATCTGTACGCCGCCGCTCGCCACTGCCACTGCCACCGCTCGCCATCACAACCGACAGGAGGTTCCCAAAATAAATGCATGATTCAGCTTTTCTGCATCATTTTGAGCCAGAAATCCCTAAAGTCTTGCTGTGTTCCTGAGGTGGTAGGAGGCTGACTTTGTAACTGTCTTCATGAGGCTGCTGAGGTCCATAACGAGCCTGAGTCACATATTCAAGCTGAGCACTGACTTTTAATCTCTTTCTTCTTTGGGGCTGAAAACAATTATTTCTGTTTTTTTCTGTGTTCAGTTGTAGAAAACTCTGGCCAGTCCACTCGTTAATTCGTTCAGTGTGTTTTCTGAGTGAATGTCAGGCGTGCTGTGGCCTGTGGACTCTGTGATGCAGAGCTGGGTGTCGTCTGCATATCGACTCACACAGCTGTTATAATCACCTGCTGCTGAAGCTGCAGCACAAAGCTGCTGGAAATATGATCCAGAGCAGACGGTCGGACTCGACAAAACACAGCAGCACTTGATAAAATACATCCCACACACACACACACACACACACACACACACATACACAGCAATCCCATTACAGGACAGGGTGATTAGTATATTTTTAGTAATCCCGCGGGATGGCTGACAGATTAAGCGAGTCAGCGGCGGTTTGGTGGAATGATCTCTGCTGCGGCACGTTGGCAGACCGCGCTCGCGTGCCATGTTCACAGGCCACGCCCCCTTTCTGCAGCGCCTCACCAGCCAGGGGTCATCCTGCTGACCTTTAATCTTAGTGTGTGTGTGTGTGTGTGTGTGTGGGAGGAGGGGTTGGGGGGGCAGCCTGATGGTTTCCTCTCTCTGCTCTCTAGTTACTTAGTGATGTTATTTATTGATGCATAAAATTACCTTAACTTAACTTATTTCCTGTCTAAACAAAAAGGGGTTTATATTCACTCTCAGAAAATACAGCCCATGATCTACCAAATATACCTTGTTAATTTATTCATTTATTTATGTAGTTATATAGTTATTTATTCATAACCTACAAGTTAAAATCTCTTAAATTAATATTTTACCTAATTTATTGATTGATTCAGGTGTTTATTAATATATTTATTATTATTTATTCATGGCCTACAAGTCAAAATCTACCTGCAGTTTATTTATTTATTTATTTATTTATTCATTCATTCATTCATTGTATTTGGCCTAACAAACACTGTCTCCTTGCATCTTCACATTTAAAGGAAATGGTGTAAATATGGTTCTTTTGTGTACCTCTGAAACCCCTATTTCCTAGAGGGGGGCCTAATAAAATTAAAAAGAGGGGAGACAAGATAATAAAATGAGTTGATATAGTAATGATATAGTGCTAACAATCTTTTTTGTTGTTGTTTTTTTGTTTTTGTTTTTGTTTTTTTTTCAAACTTCTGGTGCAGAAGAGCAAAGAGCTTCTCCTCCATGTTGATTTGATTTGATTTGATTTGATTTGATTTGATTTGGATGTAAAACGTCAAAGAGACAACAGGAGCTGTGGAGCCAAACAGAGAGCCGTGAACATGGCGGTGTGTTCTGTGTGAGCTTCTGATGATTTGTGCGTCTGTCCGCAGGAACATGGTCCCCTCCAACCTGATCGAAGCCACGTTCCAGCAGGTGAGCCCAAAATGTTGGAATATTCCTTTAACAACAATGACACAGTGTTAGCGTCTTTATGTTTGTGCTTTGTGAAACGTCGTCAGCAGCTCGTAGGTTTAAGTCCGTCTCTCTGCCCTGACTTTCTGTCTCAGAGCTGCTCAGGTGAAACTCCTCCTCAGTCAGTCTGACCTCCTCTCTGTCTTTCAGTACAAAACGGACCTGGTTCCCATCCTGAAGGTCCCGACCAGAACCATCCAGCCCAGCTTCGTGTACGTGGTCCCGGACGACAGCGACCCTAAAGGTCAGACGGTGTACCTGGAGCTGACGCCGGCCCCCGAGGTCACGTACAAGACGAGCCCCGGCACCAGCCAGCAGATGAACGTGCTGGGCATCGTCATCTTCTCGGCCACCATGGGTGAGCAGCTCCTCCCTCCCCTCCTCTACAGGGGACGTCACGCTTTTAGTGCTTTGATTTGGATTGCACTGGTGCTTTGTTGCTCATTGTATGTGTTTTACTTCTCTTTTATGATGTAAGGTTAAATCAAATGTATTATCATTAGCAGTGGTATTAGCACAGACTCTGCAGGTTTGGTGATCCATGACTTGTGTCTGTTTTTTAAGGATGATGTGAAATGACAGCAAACACTCTGATTAATAACACTAAAGGCCCAATGACGGACTTCTCTTCTCTACGGCCACTCAGCTTGTTGTGTTGAATTGAGGGTTTCTGTGTAAATTAAAAAGAGAGAACTGCCTCGTCAGTTCAGCTTTTCTCAAGTCAAACTGTGGTACAGTTAATTCAAATGTTATTTAAACTGATGAAGGGCGGTCCTTGTAATGGATGCCCTTTCTGCGACAGCGCTCAAACTGAACCAGACAAATCAAATCAAAAACCAAACCAAACTGCAAAAGTTATGAAATGTGGAGTCAAACAAATAAAATGACCTAATTATTTACTTAAAGCTGCATTCAGCAATATTCTGTCCACCAGACACTTCACAGTCTGTTGCTGTGATCTGAAGAAGCTCCTCCTCTTCTTGATGATGGCATAAAAAATCCAGGCCCAGGCTCTCGAGGTGTGAAAAATAAAAGGCCTTTATTTCAGCGGACTTGTTCAGTGGGACGTCCTGTAGCATCGTGCTAACCGTGGTGCTAACAAGCTAGCAACATGCTAGCCAACGCTGCAGATACAGAATATCTGCAGCGTGGGGTGAAAACATGATCTGTGATAAACCCTGTGCATCGTATCACTACGCCACGGCGCCATGTCCCATATTCATTCGCGAACATGAACACACCAACGTCCATTTATGATTTTGTTTATGACACCAAACTCCGCCTGGGCTGTGGCCGTCGTACGGCACAACGCAACCAAGCTGATTGGTCCGTTTCTTGGTAGGAAACTAAACATTTTGGCTGAAGAGGCCGGACCAGCTGGTTTGATCTGATGAGAGCAGGTGGCTGGGCCCAGTGGCGGTTCTGCCCATGTTGCCGCCCTGGGCGAAATTACTGCCTTGCGCCCTTCTGTTCTAGCTCCGCGCGCGCGGAGCAAGAACTTCCAAGCAATAACGGCCGCTACCGGTGCCCCTCTGGCGGCTACACGCGCCCCTCCCAGAGCAGGGGCGCCAACACCTGCACAAATACCTTTTTTTGGAAAAATACTTTTTATATGGACAAAATCTTGTTTGCATAAAAAAAAGCCACCGGTCAGCATCAGGCGGGCCGGCCGCGGCACCGGCTTGATGCCTACAGGTGCCGCGCCCACCCGGTCAGGTCTGCCGGATCTGACAGGTGAGCGGCACACACACACACTGCCATCCTCTCATTATAAATCAACTTTTGTTCATACGCGGCTGCAGCAGCACAACGGACAATGACACAGACAACATGCATGATTATTGACTGTGCAATGCGGCCATTCGCCGGTAATTGCGGCATCAGGCGAGCCTACCTACTGGTTTATATGCAAGCACAATACATGTGTGTTTGCTTAGACCCCAATATTAGACGAGGGCGTTTTTTCAGGGCATTTTCAATGGAAAAAATATTGTCTTATATTCAGATGAATACGGTAATAGAAAACTGCTTTGCAGCGAGGATGATTTTTTTTTTTTTTTTTTTTTTTTTTTTTGCTCTCATGCCGCCCCCCACGTGACATGAAAATATGCCGCCCCGGGCGGCTGCCCGCTTCGCCCGTGCCTAAAACCGCTACTGGCCGGGCCTGGCCCGCTCTGCTGCCACCTTTTACAGAGTTCCTAACCCCCAAACCCAAATCTGTGTGACGCCTGACCTTAAGATAGATAGATAGATAGATAGATAGATCGATAGATAGATCGATAGATAGATAGATAGATAGATATACTTTATTGATCCCAACCAGGGAAATTCTGGTGTTCCAGCAGCCTGGTGATGTCACTTCCTGTCGTCACATGTCACAGGTCTGCTGCTGGGCAGGATGGGAGAGCGAGGAGCGCCGCTCGTCAACGTCTGTCAGTGCATCAACGAGTGCGTCATGAAGATCATCAACGCCGCCGTCTGGTGAGCCACGACCCAGCCAAGCAGCTGAACTCCCAGCATGCACTGCCTTAGTCTGAGCTCTACTGGAGGGGCGGAGCTCTGCTCGTCCAGCAGGTTTTCCCTCGTTTGGTGTTTTGATGATGATGATGATGGAAATCTGCCACAACTGTGTGTGAAGGCCACATCATCAACATTCACATCATCATCATCATCATCATCATCATCATCGTCACCAAACCTTTCAGTGACTCCTCGTGACCTGTGTGTGTGTGTGTGTGTGTGTGTGTGTGTGTGGAGGGGGGGGGCATTGTGGAAGAGGCCACACCCCCATCAGGATATGTCCCATCACCACGTGTAGCCTTGAAACCTGCTGAGCAGATCCACAGGATTTATTTTAAAAACATGCAGTCTAAAAACGATTAGCAAATTAGCAAAAAAGTACCAAAATATTATTTTAAAAATGAGTATGAATGTTGAGGTGAAATGCTCGTGTTTCTGCTGGGAAAGATAAAAATGAGCTGACCTCAGAGCAGTGTTGCTGCCTTGCTGAAAGTGTCTGAGCAGCAAACAGCAGCTCTGAGGTCAGTGCTGCAGGTCTCTCTGCTGTCTGAAGCTCATCATCAGACAGTGATGGTGGCCTCCATAGGGGGCGCCGGCGAGCGTCCGCTCTGCTTGTCCCACACACAGGGCAGGGACGCTGCTTCACCTCAGGGAGCTCAGATGGAGTCCTGATCTGCTCGGGAGCTTTCACTCCGTCTCCTTCCTTCTTACCTGGAGAATCCTCCATTAGAACAGCAGCCCACCAAGGTGGGACACACCTGGCTGTTAGAGGGGACGGGAGACGGCCTCTGATTGGTTCACTGCAGGTTACACCCAAAACACAGCCAGGATTCATGAGGAGACTCAGGACAAGCCTTTAGAGCCAGGAGCCTGGAGCATAGAGCCCAGAGTTTTGGTTCAGCATTGACCCTGTGGGGCAGCAGGGAGGAGGGCGGGGCCATAATACTACCAGCCAATCAGCAGCCAGCGGCTCATTCATAATGAATGAATGTCTCCAAAACAGCTCGTTAGATTCTAGGCAGAGGATCGGCTTTCTGAAATGATTTCCTCACTGAAACTGTTCTCTACAGTCACTTAAAGGTCACAGGTGTGTTTAGAGACGAGGCAGCAGGTAACAGCGACTGAAACAGCGAAACACTCAGATATGATCTGTTAGATATTAATATTGTAATATGTGATCTTGAGGTTTGTATTTGATCATCCAGAGTTTTTGTGATGAGTAGTTTCAGATCAGATGTGGTGGTTATGTGTGACTCTCCTTACCTACTTATTGATCGAGGGTAAGGCATTGCTTATATATGTAACATTAATTTATGGTTGGGTGTGTATCTGTTTATTTAGGAAATCAGCATGTATGCATCTCATTTAATTATCATAATTCTCAGATCTAAAAAAGCAATCAGTGCATAAACAGCACAAACACAACAAAAGCACAAACAAATCAACTTAAATGAAATAAAATCAAATTTCGTATGAGGGCTTAGATCATATTAACATTCAGGATGCATGCATCTGTTTTTGAATGAATATTTCACAGTGTGTTTAGTGTGTGTGTTCAGTGTGTGTGTGTGTGTGTGTGTGTGTGTGTGTGTGTGTGTGTGGCGACTGTGTTTCTGACCTGATGACCTGTCAGTGTTCATCACGCGGCCGGCACCTGCCAAGTGGTGACATCACACCTCCCCCCGTGCTCAGGCCCCGCCCACCTGCAGCTTCAGCACATGAGCAGATTAGCCGTGGATGTGAGGCTTAACCTGCAGAGCGGGCCGCGGCTCTGAGGGCCCCCGCAGGATATTTTAGGAAACTCCTCACTGTCTTCACATTTGAGCGTTTATTGAGAAAACGTCCAGGAGAGGGTTTGCAGCGCCGCCGGCTGAACTGTAATCCTCAGATTAGAGCGGGACGCTGACTGAAGCTCTCTGCACTGGAGACCGTCCAGCCAGTCACACTTCACACTTTCTACCTCCCAGCAGAAAAAAAACACAATAATCACAAACAAATAAAAAAATCCATTGTTTACATGTAAACAACCAAATCTCTGATGGAGCTGGGCTGAGCCTCCGACCACAGGAGGGCTTTTTCCCCATGGGGTAAAAAAAAATGAATTTTTATGATTTTTTTAAAATGAATTTTAGGGGGAACATTACAGAAAACAGTTTGAGAACCACAGCTCTGAGCCGCCCCGTCCGTCCACATCAGGAACGCGTTTGTCCCCTTGTGGTTTGCAGCTAATAGACAGTCTGCCTCCTGTATTATATATAATATATAACTATATTATACAGCTGATTATCTTATAACGATAATACTGACTGGAGAACTGTATCAGTTGTTTTTCATCTTGACAAATCTACAAAACCTATTTATGGATTTATTTAGCTACACACACACACACACACACACACACACACACACACACACACACACACACACACACACACAGAGTTAGGTCCATGAGTATTTGAACAGTAACACAATACTACATATCAAACGGGGCGGGGAGATAATGTCACTCCTTTTTTTATCGTTCAAAATGAGTGTACTATCCCTTAAAGTCCAGTACTTTATACCTGTAGGACTTGATTAAAAAAAAAAATAAAAGTGCAATAGGCCTGTTTATTTAAGGTGTATACTCGTAGGCTTTTTACATATGCCCAATTTCTTACCTCTGTGTTGTTGTTGTCTTTTTTCTGCTTTTAGAATCTAATTCTCAGCTGCAGCCCAGTTTGCCCAGTTTGCCCAGTTTGCCCAGGATCTCTGCTTCTGGTTGTGACTCAGAAAGGGACTGCAGGAGTTTCTCAGGTGTTTCCTGTTTCCTCTGAGCTGAACTCTCACCTGCTGGTCTTGCTCCTCAGGTATTTCCCGTTCGGGATCATCTTCCTGGTGGCGGGGAAGATCCTGGACATGCAGGACCCGAGCACGCTGGGCAGGAAGCTGGGCTGGTACACCGTCACCGTGCTCGCCGGCCTCTTCGTGCACGGCTTCATCCTCCTGCCGCTCTTCTACTTCCTGCTCACCCACAAGAACCCGTTCGGCTACATCCGCGGGCTGCTGCAGGCCATGGTCATCGCCCTCGCCACCTCGTCCAGGTCAGAGCCGCGTCGCCCGCGGCACAGCCGGGCATGCTGGGAGAAGTCACACCGTACAGTCTGCTCTTTCCAGTTTTTTTATTTTAGGTGGCCCTTTACAGTTTCTTAATTTCACTGCAAATGAAGTAAATTAGTGCTGAAACAAATAAATGAATTAGTTGACTGACAGGAAAGGACTTTGTGGGCTTGTGTTGGCATGTGGGCATGTCATTATTTTTGACGTTTTATAGAGAAAAAGATGAATTGATCATTAGAGAAAAAATCAAGAGGTTAAAGCGACAGTGAAGGCAGCCTCACAGTGAAGCTACAGACTGGGCTGCAGAAACTTAGATTTGGACTCAACAGAGAAAACATCCCAGTGAACCTGTGACTTATTTATCAGGACATTTAGTGCATATTTCCTGTGTTAATGTGTAAAAATCATGGTGTGGCCTGGGGACTTTCCCCCTCGGTGTGTGTCCACAGCTCGGCCACGCTGCCCATCACCATGAAGTGTCTGCTGGAGAACTGCCAGGTGGACCGGCAGATCGCTCGCTTCGTCCTGCCCGTGGGAGCCACCATCAACATGGACGGCACGGCGCTGTATGAGGCCGTGGCCGCCATCTTCATCGCCCAGGTCAACGACTACGAGCTGGACTTCGGCCAGCTGGTCACCATCAGGTGAGCCTCTGAACCCTCAGCCAGTTCACCTGACTTCTTTCAAAAACATGAGAAGAAAGGTGACGAGCAAATTAGCCAGAAATGACCTGAACATTACCCCCAACCACTCCCCCAAAAAAGTAAAAAAAAAACACCTGAAAATGAAAAAAAATCAGTTCCAGCATTAGAAAAATATTAGAAAATTATCCAAAAAATGGTATTTTTAAAGACACCTATATTTATAATTATTATATATTTAAAATTATATTACAAGAAAAAAAATCATAAATTAACACTAAATTATTGAAAAAAATAAAACCTATTAGATCACCTCCCCCCTAAAATTGACAATATAAAGAAATAAAATTAATTTTGTTCTAAAGCTGGAATCAAACCTTTCAAAGTAAAAGCCCTACTGCACAAAACGCTGCATTTTGTCCAATTTGAAGTGAAAACACCTTGAAACACCTTTTTATTTAAAGAGACATTTAAAAACCCGTTTGAAGGTCCGGGCACCTGGCTGATTTTAAATACACCGAGCTGTGCTAAAAAAAAAAAAAAAACAGAATAAGTGTTGGGTTTGTCTTTAAAAGCAAGTCAGGAAACAAGAAAACAGAACAAACGAGAGCAGATCAAAGCAAAGTGCCGCTGCTCTCAGTGCTCCTGCACCTTTACATGACAGGTAATGTCTCTCTGTGTGTGTGTGTGTGTGTGTGTGTGTGTGTGTGTGTGTGTGTGCGTGTGTTTGTGGCAGCATCACAGCTACAGCTGCCAGTATCGGAGCTGCTGGGATTCCCCAGGCCGGTCTGGTTACCATGGTGATCGTGCTGACATCAGTGGGTCTGCCACCAGATGACATCACACTCATTGTGGCCATTGATTGGGTCTTGTAAGTAGATCCTGTGCAGCGGTGTGTGTTTCCTGTCTGTTATGTTATGTGTGTGTGAGGGTCTGTCTCTGTAATCTGGCTGCCTGGGGCTGTGTGAGGGTCTGCCTCTGTAATCTGGCTGCCTGGGGCTGTGTGAGGGTCTGCCTCTGTAATCTGGCTGCCTGGGGCTGTGTGAGGGTCTGCCTCTGTAATCTGGCTGCCTGGGGCTGTGTGAGGGTCTGCCTCTGTAATCTGTGTTGACGGTCAGTCGGGACGTTCCTCTCCTGTCTCTGCAGGGACAGATTTCGTACGATGATCAACGTCCTGGGCGACGCGCTGGCAGCGGGCATCATCGCCCACCTGTGCCGGAAAGACTTCCCTCTGGGCGCCACAGGAAAGGTGAGGCCGCCCTAATCCAACCAATCCAACCAATCAATCAGCGGATCGATGATCGTTTCAGTCCCTCATCAAGTGAAAAGGCCTAAAATCAGCTGAGATCACCAAGACTGTCTTTCTTTTCTCCGTCTTTATTAAATTAATCCTTTTATTATTTTTTTCTTATATTTCTACATGATGCACACACTTTTTTTTTTTACAATTACAATTAAAACACAAGTAGAGTTATTAGTTGGGCTATCGTTTAGTTTTCTTCAGATCTCTGGTTAATTCTGTCATTATCTTGTTTTGAGAATTCAAGAAAATTGTCCAAGAAAACAAAAATTGTTATTTCAAGATGATGACATGAGTAACTCAAGATCTCGAAAAAACAGCTGACATTAACTCGTTATCAGGCCTCGAGGGCCTCCATAGAAAACCATGACTGTGCTGACCTGTGTGTGTGTGTGTGTGTGTGTGTGTGTGTGTGTGTGTGTGTGTGTGTGTGCGTGCTCCACAGCCTGTTCCATCCTACGGGACACACACTTCACACACTCCCAACAACTCCCACAGCGTCAACGTGCCAATGACGGAGATCCACACACACAAAGATTGCATGTTCGAGCTGATGGGCGACTCGGTCAGCGAGCGGCACACACACACCGTCTACTACAACATCTGCCAGGTGTGACGCTCACCTGCAGCCTCCGGACGTGTGTTTCCACGAGCTTCCGCCCAAACCCCCTCAGTGCCATCTGACAGGAGCGCGAGGACGAGGCGGGCTCACGGGACGCCGCTCCCTGAGCCCATGGGACGTCCGGGCTGGCGGCTCTGAGGACGCAGCCGATCAGCTGGTGAGGACATCTGACCTGCATGTGTGTGTGTGTGTGTGTGTGTGTGTGTGTGTGGCGGTCAGCCTCACGCGCTGCAGCGTCTCTGAGTGTCAGCGTGTCGATGGACTGAGGTTCGGCCTCCACATGACGCAGAGCCGACGCCCCGCCACGTGACGCCTGCAGGTCCAGAGTGTCGACCTGCGGATCAGAGGCTGTGCTGTCAAAGGTCAAAGGTCAAAGGGCGCGACGACTGTTACATCATTCTTCATCATAACTTAGATCATGAAGTCTTCATGATCTATATAAAGTGTAGACACTATGAATCTTCATGGACTATTCATCACAACTTACTGAGTGTGAGGAAACACACTTTGTTCTCTCAACTGTGAACTTCAGAGTGTGTGTGTGTGTGTGTGTGTGTGTGTGTGTGTGTGTGTGTGTGTGTGTGTGTGTGTGTGAACGTCTTAAAGTGCTCTTCATGAAGCAGACTAAGCTCCTCCACCTCGTTCCTCCTGCATGCTGGCATGCGTTCTCATTGACTTCATGTGAAGTCTTGTCTTTGTGCTTTATCTTCTTCTGTTGTTTTACCTGGAACCTGCAGCCTGCAGACACTGGAGGCTCTGTCCAAATCACACCAGTATCACACCAGTATCAAACCACTATCAAACCAGTATCACACCAGTATCACACCAGTATCAAACCAGTATCAAACCAGTATCAAACCAGTATCACACCACTATCACACCAGTATCACACCAGTATCACACCAGTATCAAACCACTATCAAACCAGTATCACACCAGTATCACACCAGTATCACACCAGTATCACACCAGTATCACACCAGTATCACACCAGTATCAAACCAGTATCAAACCAGTATCAAACCAGTATCACACCAGTATCACACCAGTATCACACCAGTATCAAACCAGTATCAAACCAGTATCACACCACTATCACACCAGTATCACACCAGTATCACACCAGTATCAAACCAGTATCACACCACTATCACACCACTATCACACCAGTATCACACCACTATCACACCAGTATCACACCAGTATCAAACCAGTGTCAAACCACTATCACACCAGTATCACACCAGTATCACACCAGTATCACACCAGTATCAAACCAGTATCACACCAGTATCACACCACTATCACACCAGTATCACACCAGTATCACACCACTATCACACCAGTATCACACCAGTATCAAACCAGTGTCAAACCACTATCAAACCAGTATCAAACCAGTATCACACCAGTATCACACCAGTATCACACCAGTATCACACCAGTATCACACCAGGATCACACCAGTATCACACCAGTATCACACCAGGATCACACCAGTATCACACCAGGATCACACCAGTATCACACCAGTATCAAACCAGTATCAAACCAGTATCACACCAGTATCAGCTGCAGCTAACATGATCAGACGTCAGGATGCTGCTCTGGGTTTCCAGCATCTCCTGCCTAACCTTGGTCAACTTAATATTTGAGAATCTGAAGGAACCTGCTGAGGGAGGAATCTCAGCCATACCTGAGCTGAAACCCACCTGAGATCCAGCCCCGCCTCCAAGCCCCTCCCACCTGAGATCCAGCCCCGCCTCCAAGCCCCTCCCACCTGAGATCCAGCCCCTCCTCTAAGACCCTCCCACCTGAGATCCAGCCCCTCCTCTAAGACCCTCCCACCTGAGATTCAGCCCTCTGTTAACAGGCTGATAAAAGGCCTGTAATCTGAGGGTGGGCTGCACCAACAAGGATTCATTTAATCTGAGATTAGCTCTATCAGAGCAAAACCAGGTTTAAAATGATTGTTCTGCTCTGTTGCACATTTAAAAACTGATCCTGCTTTAAAATCTAAAATTCACTGGTTTAAATGAATAATCAAAGGTAAATGCTTGTGAAGATCCAGCGTCACTGACCTGACATGTAAATAGTTCATTTTAATGTTTATGTAGTTTAATGTATTCTTGCTATTATATTCTTGCGTGTGTTTTTTTTTTTTATCTTGAAGTAGTGTTTTACTCTTTAGCAGTTTTATTAAGAATTTTCTCTTTTGTGGTAATTTTCTGGTCATTTTACAGTAATTTTCTTTTAACTTTTGACTCATTTATGTCATTTCTTGGTCATCTGCCCTGTCACCTTTTGCTTTTGACAGAAATGAAGTAAATGTCCTCAGGATTCAAAGGGTCAGATGTTAACCCTCCTCATCTTGAACGTCGATACTGGATCACAGTTTAAACCGGAGTTTGAAGATTTTACAGGATTACATGTAATCTAGGTAATCCAGAGGGAGAGTCGTCACATCCAAAGACATGAACAGACTCGAGTTTGGGCGGCGACACAAACGACACCAGTTCATGTGAATTTCACAGCCGTGGGTCCTGAAACGTCTCTGACGAGCTGCGAGGAGCTTCACAGTTCCTGTTTCTACATTTTAAAGCACTTTCCAAGTTTTGTGCAACAGAATTTAATGGCGAGCTGTCATTTATCCTGATTTAAACATGAATCCTTGTTGCTGCAGCCACAGAGTGCAAACGGGGATCATTTATAAATAACTCTAATAATTTATAAATAATAATAATGATTTATAAATAATAATCACAGAGACACGGGGGAGTCCCGTCCCGGCAGCGGCGCCGCCTTCCTTCTCTCTTCTTCTGTGAAAAGGAGGCGCTGCTGCCGGTCGGTCACATGACTCCATTTGGTCAATGATTCAAAACGTTTGGGGGATTCTGGGTAACGGGACCAGCTGATGGGTTTGTGATGAGGTGGTCCGTGTCCGTCTGTCTCCCCACACAAAACTGGAAGACATCTTCTCCACAGCAAAGCCGGCTGTCCCAAACGCCCGCGGTGCAGCCGGCGTCTGATTGGTCGCTCCGCTGTGATTCAGCCTCTGAAAAACAAAATCAGCTGATCTCTGGAAAACAGACGCATGTGATGTTTTTGGTGTGAAGGAGTTTTGTTTTAAAATCTGTTTGTTTGTTTGTTTGTTTGTTTGTTTGTTTGTTTGTTTTTGTGCTGAAGCGTCCGACCCGTGTGACCCGGCCTCAGCGCTGTAGCATGTAGCACAGCTAGCATGCTAGGTGGGCTAATCTTAGGCGACTAGCAGATTACAAACTGTTAAGCTGAGCCTTTTGTTAAAGTGCCTCGTTTTTTTGTTTTTTTTTTTGCTTCAGCACCTGGACTCTCCTGTCTCTGTAAATAACGGCACAGAGCTGCAGGTGTGTCCGAGGTCAGAGGTCAAACTGTTAGCATCACAAATGATCATGTTTCTTTCATCCGCCTCAAAGTTCATCCACCTCAAGTGAAAGTAGAAACTGGATTTTATTCCACCTTGGTAATTCACATGAAGCTTTTTTTTAACTATCCAGTGACGTGTGTGTGTGTGTGTGTCTGTAGTTCATGCCTGACATGTTAGCGTGTAGACAGACAGACGACCAAGAAGCCAAAGTGGGTGTCTACCTGCTCACCGGGCGTCTCCTGGGGTTTATTAGGTAGTTCTTACATGTGACTTGGTGAAGTGCCCCTTTACCTGCAGACAGAGTGTAACCTGAGCTGGTGTGTAGGACGTGCTGTGTGTGTGTGTGTGTGTGTGTGTGTGTGTGTGTGTGTTCCTGTGGTGTTAGATGTGAGAAGGTAGCGCTGCCTTAACCGGTGACCCGTCTGTCTGCTCCACCAACCTCCTGTCTGTCTGCCAACTCTGAGCCACGCCACCTCCACCTCCACCTCCACCTGCACCTCCACCTCCACCTGCACCTGCACCTCCACCTGCACCTCCACCTCCACCTCCACCTCCACCTCCACCTGCACCTCCACCTCCACCTCCACCTGCACCTCCACCTGCACCTCCACCTCCACCTGCACCTGCACCTGCACCTCCACCTCCACCTGCACCTCCACCTCCACCTGCACCTGCACCTCCACCTCCACCTGCACCTCCACCTCCACCTCCACCTGCACCTGCACCTGCACCTCCACCTCCACCTGCACCTGCACCTGCACCGAGCCGTCTCTCTTCTCTCCACCTGTCTTCATTTTTCTATGACATGTTTGTTGTTGCTGTATCATTCCTGTGTTTGTACCTGACATTAAACAGCATGTTTGCTTCATGTTTTATGAGTCTTTTCCTGTCCCGTGTCCTGTCCCGTGTCCTGAAAGCTGTTTGTCTTTCATTCTCTTCATTCTCATTTTCTGCTGAAAGATGCACCTTCACATCTGTTTCTGGGCATCGAAGCCAAATAATTCAAACCTTAAAGGAAAACTCCAACGTTCTGATCCCCTCTCCCCTCGTCCCCAGACTGAGTCCAGATGTTGGACTCCATCTTCTCCTCTGGACGTCCACTGGTTCAGTTCCTGTGGGTAGCATTTCCTGTTAGCTTAGCATAAAGACTTGAAGTCTATGGGAGTTGTTAGCGTGGCTCTCTCAAAGTGACAAAATCAACCAGCAGCTCTGAAGCTGTGTCTCACACAGAGGATCACTCAGCTTGGATGTTGTTGTTTTTTTTTTTTTTTTTTTAATTTGGTTGGTTTGAGGAGCAGTCAGATGGTGGCGCTGTAACCTCTCAACACATTTCTCCTTCCATCTGTCTCTTGCCCCTTTTCCACCAAACCGGTTCCAGGGCTGGTTCGGAGCCCGTGCCTGACTTAGCACCGCTTCTTTGTTTTCCCACCACCCAAGCACCGGCCAAACCGGTTCCAAACTGGTTCCAAACCGGTTCCAGACGAGCACCAACTCCGAGCAGGAGCCAGAGAAAGAACACGACCCCCCACGTCATTGGTGGGCGGGGTTACAGACCCAAACGGGAACAGCAAACGCTATAAACCTAAAGCTAAATGTAGTCATCGTTTGTTCTGACCATGAATATGACGGGTGGGCAGCAATAATTGTGTTTTTCGCCTCTGGATCGCAACTTAACTTAACTTTTTTTTTTATACGCACATTTTATCAATATATTTATTATCCATTATCACTGTGTGCTTTTATGTATTTTCACTTCTGTGTCCCATGATTTTTTGTTTGTGTTGTTTTTCTCTCCATTGTCATGTATTTCTTTTTCCTTGCTGCTGCTTGTGACATTTTAAATTTCCCCTTGGGGTTTAATAAAGTAATCTATCTATCTATGTAGGCTCGTGAAGACACGAGCAGTATTTGCATCGCTACGAAGGCTCATCCATGTTTGTTGTTGTGATTCCGAGCGAGCGTCTCGCACGGCCACGTCATCACGTTTCCCACTGACGTGATGACGTGGCTCTGACTTGGCTCGGCTTGGCTCTTGGTGGAAAAGCAAACTGGTTCTTTGTTGGCACCAGTTAAGCACCGGCTCTAGAACCAGCACTGAACCAGCAGCAGGTACTTTTTGGTGGAAAAGGGGCAACAGCAGTGATCGTCACACCGCTGAAGGTGGAGGAAGATCCACCACTAAAGAACCTCTCTGCTTTGTTTTTGTTTTTTCAAAACTGATCCTGAAGAATAAAGTGATGGGAGTGGATCAAGTCTGAAAATTTGGTTTGGCTTCAGAGCAGATTATGAAGTTTTGTAATCCAATTCAGGCCTTTCTCAGGTTGGATATCAGGAAAGTAAACCAAAATTTATTTAAAAAAAAAAAAATAAATAAATAAATAACAACAACAGTTAAGTTAAAATCAGTGTTTGGGAAGTAATTTGACTGGATCCTGGAGAGCTGGATTACAGGACTCCTGAAGTGGTTTTTCTGTTGTGAAAGCCTGGAGCTCCTCTCTCCGCTGGGTCACTGAAGGCAGCACACGGCCGGGAGACACACACCAGGCATTATGGGTAAGTAAACCCTGAAACAACAGAAATCAGGAGAGTGAGACTGTGACTGACGAACAGCTTCATCGAGCTGAGGCCTGCAGGGACACAGGACCTCAGAGCTGAAGGTGATTTCCATCCTTCATCTGATGAGTAAAAACAAGCAGCTGTTTTGTTTTTCTTAATTCCTATAAATCCTCAACTCCTGAACTCCAGGCAGCTCCTCCTCTGCAGCCTGATGGAGCCGCTGCAGGGAACTTCTGTTTCTCACATGATCATTCAAAAATTGTTTATCAAAAACAAAACAAACAAAAAAAATGCACATCGCTCCTGTTTCCTCGGGTTAATAAAACTGTAATGGGAGTTCCTGACCCTCTGAGTCAATAAAGATCAATATTATCTTCTTATGATAATGAACTCAGTTTATGAAAAGCAAGTCTCTGCTGCAGTTTGTTGATTTTAAATTCATATGTAAAAATGAGTGTTGAACTCTCTGAGCTGCAGCAGCTGATCTGTTTTGTTTCAATATGACATGAGCGCCTGCCCCGCCCCGCCCCGCCCCACCCCACCCCGTCCCACCCCACCCCGTCAGTAATCCTGTTGAGGAAGCGTGTGGAGGCACGCGACGCGCTCCTGCTGCCACAGGTGCTGCAGCGCTAATCTGCAATTTAGATTTAATGAGTGAGGCAGAAACAACACGGGGACTTAGAGAGACTTAAAGAGACAAGAGGCTTCACCTGTCAAGGACATGAATGGAGACACCGTCCCGTCCCGTCTCTCCGGGGTCCTGCTCATGTGTTCAGTGGTGATGCACCACATGGACAAAAGTCCTGGACCACCTCCACCTGCAGGAGCTGCTCTGAGCTCCATCCTGAACCCAGAGGCATCAATATGGAGTTGGTCCTTTACAGCAGAACAGCTTCCACTCTTCTGGGAGGCTTTCTGCCAGATGTTGGAGTGTGTCTGTGGGAGTTTGTGCCAGATGTTGGAGTGTCTGTGGGAGTTTGTGCCAGATGTTGGAGTGTCTGTGGGAGTTTGTGCCAGATGTTGGAGTGTCTGTGGGAGTTTCTGCCAGATGTTGGAGTGTCTGTGGGAGTTTCTGCCAGATGTTGGAGTGTGTCTGTGGGAGTTTGTGCCAGATGTTGGAGTGTCTGTGGGAGTTTCTGCCAGATGTTGGAGTGTCTGTGGGAGTTTGTGCCAGATGTTGGAGTGTCTGTGGGAGTTTCTGCCAGATGTTGGAGTGTCTGTGGGAGTTTTGAGCCTTTGTGAGCTCAGACTCTGATGTTGGACCAGAGGGCCCGGCTCCCAGTCTCCGTTCTAGTTGATCCAAAGGTGTTGGATGGGGTTGAGGTTGGGGCTCTGTGCGGGCCGCTCCACTTCTTCCACCCCAAACTCAGCCGGCCACGCCTTTATGGAGCTGCTCTGTGCACTGGGGCTCAGTCATGCTGGGACAGGAAAGGGCCTTCCTTCCCCAAACTGGTCCCACAGAGCTGGAAGCAGAGAATTGTCCAAAATGTGTCGGTGAGCTGAAGCGTTCAGATTTCCCTTCAGTGGAGCTGAGGGGCCGAGGCCGAGCCCAGACGCCTTGTCATTATCATCAACATATTTACAGGAGCAGTGTTTTGGAGAGTGGGTTACTCCTGTGTGGTGTGGAACAAATGAACTCCAACATGTTCCTGAAGACTGAGATCAATATAGTATATCTATCTAAAAAAAAACAGAATTTCCCTGGTTGGGATCAATAAAGTATATCTATCTATCTATCTATCTATCTATCTATCTATCTATCTATCTATCTATCAGCGGCGTGCTCGGCCCTCAGCGCCTCCAAACTACAACACATTTACTGATTTTGGGCCAAAGTTGCCTTTTGTGTGGCTGTTTTGAACAGCCTCTGGTTTCCTGTAACTGAAAGCCTTTCTTTATTTCCTCTGACTGACGCTGATCAGCCCTCCGCTCTCTGTCCGTGCTGCTGAGATCTGAGCCACGCCGCCACGCCGCCACGCCTCGGCTCGACCCCCGGGGGTCGGACGCTTTGGGAATCCTCCTCTCAGTCCAGGAGCTGGAGTCCTGGAGTCAGGACTGACCTGTCTGTCGTTTTTAAGCTGTAAGATGTTTTGTGAACAGTCATAAAAAAAACATCCCAGTTCCTGCGGTCTTGAAGGCAGCATGAATAATAAATAATGATGTGGGTCTGCCCCCTGCTGGTGATGCTGAGCAACTGCATGATGCTCTGATTTAACTGCATCAGGCATGACTGACTGCCGGTTAGGGGTGTGTGTGTGTGTGTGTGTGTGTGTGTGTGTGTGTGTGTGTGTGTGTGCGGCTACAGAGCAGAACAGATAAAAGTTGGCTTGATGAAGGCCCATTTCTGCCAGTAAAACAAATCAGGGATGATAAAGTCAAACCTCTGAGATCATCTCTGAGGCCGTAATGATGACATAATTATTATGATGAGAATAAAAAGTCTAAACTCTGAGGTTAAATGCACAAATGCTCCTGCTGTCAGCTCTGCTGTCATCACTTTGACTTTTAAATTAATGACGGATTCTCTCATAATTATGACTTTATATCAGAGGTTTGGCTTTATTTTAATGTTTTGACTCGTTAATCTCTTCAGTTTGACTCTTTTTAATGTTTTTTTTTCTGGCGGAAATGAGCTTCCGTGTATTTGTCTTTTAGCCAGTTGCTTAAGCATGACTCACCGTGATG
>NC_043983.1:35640400-35655400 GCF_902150065.1 Myripristis murdjan
GATATTTTTGTTCCTCAAAAAACAGCATAATAACACCAGCTGGGTGTAGAAAAGGCAGTGACTTCACAAAGTGTTTTATTGATCAGAGCAGAGCGATCAGACTAACCCTGAATCTGATTACTGTCCATATCTTTTCCTTTTGAGATATTAATATCTCACATGTTCATATTTAGATGACAGCATGATAACCATAGATCATGTCGCTCTGGCTGAAGATGCAGCGTTCCAGTTCTCTGCACAGAAAACACATTTTCAGCAGGATGAAGGGAAAGTAGGGAATCTGTCGCCCTCTATCTGCCACCAGGAGGAACTGCAGCGACAGAGTCAGCCAAAAGATGTTATAACTCTGTGTGTGTGTGTGTGTGTGTGTGTGTGTGTGTGTGTGTGTGTCCCAGGCTGAAGAAGCCCAGCCACAGGAAGTACGGTCTGCTGTCCAACTACGAGGACTCTGTGGAGCTCGAGGCGCTGGAGAGCGACGAGGACGAGACGCTGTACGAGGCTCGCAGCCTGCGGAGGTCAGGGGGCGCCGCCGCCAACACGCCAACACGCTAACCGTGTGACACGCCACACCCACAGAGCTCACTACACAGCAGCTGGCTCCTGTGCTGCGATCTGATTGGACGAGAGATGCTCCACACCTGCTGATATTCACTATAACAGCACAGTTAACCCATTCAGTCCTGTCAGGATAGCTGTGCTGATTCTACAAGTATTGTGATTGGATATTCTGATTTATTCTGATTTATTGTGATTTTAGTTTTGAATCCTCCTCTAGTTTGTGTCTGTAAAGTCTGATGAGGCTGTGATTCTCCTAGAGGTCACTAGAGGTCATTTTCTCCAGCGACGTCCAGTTGGACAAAAGTCTCTGCCTGCAGTGAAATGGCTGCTATGGGGGCCAACATCATCACACAGGAATCAAATGTGGCTCATTGAATCCACAAGAGTCTCAGCTTTGTGTGTGTGTGTGTGTGTGTGTGTGTGTGTGTGTGTGTGTGTGTGTGTGTATGTGTGTGTGTGTGTCAATGATCCAGGGTTTCTGCAGGCCGTCTGACACCTCGGCCTTAAATTGAACTCAAAAGGCATTAAATCCCCTGAAAAGGTCTTAGACCTGCAGAGAGCCTGTGATGTGGTTATTGATCGGCTGATTGATCTGATCGGCCGTCTGTCTCTGTTCTGTCCAGATGAGTCCTGCCGGGTTTCTGCGCCGGATCAAAGGAACAGACTTTCCTCCCGTTGAGCTTCAGCCGCCGCTGCATTCCTGTGTTTCTTCTTTGTGTTTCTCCTGATCTGAGAGTGGAAGCCTTCTTCTGTTTACTGCCTCAGCATATTGATGAGGAGGCCACGTGCTCGTATTGATTATGGATTGGAAGTCGATGAAGGACCGAGCCGGTTATTGAACGACATAACGCCAAAGCTCCACGCTGCTCCACCAGTAGAAGCAGGATAATTCCTTTTTTAATTTGATATTGATTTCTAATTGGATGGTGTGTTTGTACTGTAACGTTGGGGCGGTTTCCTCTCGCTGTGGCGGGACGTCCTGACAGTTTCCAGGGAAGGAGGAAGTGCCCGTCGCTCTCCGGCTCAGTGTTTCTGCGGCAAACTGACTCCAGACCAGCCGCTCGGCCTCGCCTCGCCGTGAGCAGAACTGGACTGACGATGTCACTCGGGCGGCGCCGAGCGGGCGGGGCCGGGGTCGGCGACCTGCTCCTCCGAGCCGGAACTTCCTGCTTCAGCCTGACGGGCCTGAACGCCGCGGCTCCACTTCCTGTTTTCGTGTTTGTCTGAACTGTTTGAGCGGCAGGTGGAGGGACACGGTTAGCTTAGCCACGCTAACAGCCCACAGGCGGGTGTGTCTCGGCTCGGGGATTATATCCAGTCACGAGTTAAAGTGATGCTTCGGGTGGAGTTTGACCCGTCGGCGCCTCCCTGTGGAGAGGACGAGCGCCGCACCGGCACATGTTGGCTTGTTATTCGTTATTCACTCTCTCTCCCAGCCCTCCGACGTCTAATCTGGTGGAACTACTTTGTTTCTGTATCCCTACGCCACAGCTCCGGTGTGTAGAGAAACACCCAGGCCTGAGGCAGCTGCTGCGTAGGGATACACACACAAAGTAGTTCCACCAGGTTGGAGAAGAGCGTGGGTGATGAAACCCAAACGAACGAACGTCTTTGAGGGAAGAGGTTTGAGTCGCGGTGCAGCGCTGCACCTCTCCACAGGGAGGCGCCGACGGGTCAGACCACAGCCGTCACTTTAACCTGAGACTGAGACGCCACGAGCTGAAACACAACCACCGAAGAAGTTACGTGTGTGTGTGTGTGTGTGTGTGTGTGTGTGTGTGTGTGTGTGTGTGTGTGTCCAAACCAACCCGGAGAAATCTGAAAACACCCGTTTGCCTGCAGCCAGGAGAAAGTGGCTGAGATCTGATTTTTCTTTTTTCCTTAAACGTGACGTGACTCCAGTGTGAACAGAAAAAAACAAACAAAAAAAAAAAAAAACAGAATCTGGATTTTTCACTTGTGATTTGAGCCACTTCCACGTGCGCTCCAGACTCAGACCTGGATGTGTGGCGCCGTGTGAACGCTCACATCAGGAGTCACGTCACATCAGAAAAAACATGGACGCCACCAGATGGTCCAGTTTTGAAGAGAGCGGCTGGTTTGTGTTCACTTGTGAACGTGAACGCGTGCAGCTGAAATGATTCCACCAGAGAAACAAGCCGACCAATCATGTGCTGTCTTAAATTAACGTCGGCCCGCCCCCTCTGACAGCAGCCCTGTGGGGCCGCAGGGAGGAGGCGGGGCCGAGCGTCACAGGTTGTGTTCAGGTTCACTCACGTTGGTGTTTTAGTGGGCAGCTTCCTGTTCAGTGCTGGGGTTTACGTGACGACACTGAAGGCAGCACGCAGGCTGGTTCAGGTAAATGTGACCTGGAGATGGAAGACGAGTTAAATCTGGGGGAAAGGAGGGAGGGGGGTCCCGATCTGAGCTCTGATTGGCTCTCAGCTGTGATGAAACCCTCCCGCCGCCTCGCCGCTCCTCCGGTCGGTGTGGACCTGCTCCAGATTATAATCCCAGCCCAGAGGAGCCAGAGCTCCGCCCACTGAACACGTTTGGTCTGTTCACTACAATGAAAAGTGCATTTTAGCCCTAACATCATCATCATCATCATCATCATCATCATCATCATCATCATCATCATCATCATTACTTCCCATGTTCAGGTGTGTGTGTGTGTGTGTGTGTGTGTGTGTGTGTGTGTTTCAGTACATTCCACTGACTCTGATAATTCCCATAATGCCTTTCTAGCACTCAGCTTAGTTTTTATATCTTCTCATGCAATAATGAAGCAACCAGTCAGTTTTTGTTTGTTTGTTTGTTTGTTTGTTTGTTTGTTTGTTTACAGTTTTTTCATGGCCGCCGTCCCGCCACAGAATTTTACTTCAAAAACCAAAAGTCTGATCCAGCATCATGTATCTGCCCTTGGAACATTTTAATAATTCTACATGTTTTTCATGTCATTTTTGAAATAATTTGCTGTTTTTCAAGTTTTTTTTTGTTTGTTTGCTAATTTTCTCGTCATTTCCTTATAATTTTTGTTTTGAAAAATGAAGCCAAAGTTTGATTGACAGCCAGCGGAGCCCGAAAGTCTCTGACCGCTCCCCTCTGCTGCGCTCTGATCCTACCCATAATCCCTCTGGTGCATCGTGACGGTCCATCCGGCACGATGCGCGGTGTGTGTGTATGTGTGTGTGTGTGTGTGTGTGTGAGAGAGAGACTCTGGTGTGCCATCGATCTGCCTTTTGCCGTGTCTCAAGTCTTTTGTAATCTGCAGCTTTGCTTGGATCAGCTGATAAACTTGTTTTTCCAGGATCTGACTGTTTGTCTGATTTTCTGTTTCACAAAAAAAAGTCCTGACAATTTAAAAAATTTTATAATGTACATTTATAATGTATTATAATTTTTTAGCTCATTCCTGGGTCATAATATTTTACTAATTCCTGGTAAAGTTGTGTGGTTTCTTGCCGAGTAGCTTGTTGCCTTTTTGCCCTTCATGGTTTTAAAAACAAAGTGCTCCGGTTTCAGAGGCTTCACTAACTCTCAAAGAGAGAAAATAAATTTTAAATAATGTCGTGGCGGCCCGATCTTGCACACACATTTGTGGCTGCTGTGGAAACTGCATGAGACAAACACACAACCCACAGACCTGAGGAACCCACAGGAACCCACAGACCTGAGGAACCCACAGGAACCCACAGACCTGAGGAACCCACAGGAACCCAGAGGAACGTTGCTTCAGAGCTGCTGTAAGGTTTGTTTCTTTACTTTGATGGAGCCACGCTAACGACTCCCATAGACTTCAGGTCTTTATGCTAAGCTAACAGGAAATGCTACCCAAAGGAGCTGAGCCACTGGCCGTCCAGAGGAGAAGATGGCTCAGCTTAGTTATGAAGTTTGTGATGTTTTTCTGACATAAACTGACTCCAGATCTGTGCTGCTTGTTTTATTTTTATTTTTTTTAAATGAAGGGAAAAAATCAACAGCAATTTAATTTGGGAACTACGTCTAAACTTTTGACCCAAAAGAGCGAGTGCCACCTGATCAGATGGACCAACAGAGGCGACGGCTCAGATTGGCCGAGAGTTCATGACTCAAAGCTGAAGAAATAATCTCCAGTTTGTATTTAAGAAATATAATCCAGCTCCTCTGTTTCACAGCGACGGCCACACAAAGTGAAGGAAACAGGATGAAGTGATGAGCGGCAGGAGCTGCAGGCCTGCCGCCTGCCAACTAGATTTATTAACTATAATTTTATTTTATTATTATAATATTTATTAAGCAAGTTTCATACACAGAAGAGATTAAACCAACATACAAATAAAACTTCTGAAGGAAAGTGAGAATAATGTTAGGAGTATAAACAATCAAGAAAAAATAAAAGGAAAAGGTAAAAGTAAAAAAAATAAAAATAAGATGAAATAAGACACAAGTTTGGTAAAAGGTTGAGATGCAGTGTAGCTCATGAGCACTGCGGCAGAGAGCTCCTCAACGCCTCTAGGTGCTGCTCCTGTCCAGGTGCTGTCATGATCAGAGTCGCCACTAGGTGTCAGTCTAACTCTTTACATTTAGACCAGGAGCCTCCTCGAGCTCTGGGCCCCCAGCGGCCCGACTGAGACCGCCCCACCTCGGGCCCTTAAACCAAAGATTTATATTTATTTATTTATTTAAACAATTAAATATTAAATTGTTTAGACGCCAAACCTGAACCCTGACAGAGAGAATGTTGGTCACTGTAGAACCTGACAGAATTCACCTGATTAATTAAAAAAAAAGATAATCTGCGATAACTGAAAAGAATTACTGGAATATTAAGAAAAAAATATCAGAAAAATTAGCAGCAGATAAATTAAATGAATGAATAAATATTTTTTTCTAAAATCAAGATAATTGTAATTATAATGATTAAATATATGATTTAAGATATATTTGAAGGCCAGACCCTGGCAGGACCCCCGGGGGTCCCTGCACCCCGTGTTGAGCCCCCCCTCTGAGCGGCTGGTTCAGGACGTCCCGCAGGTTTTCCTTCAGACTCTGTGTGACCTCTGACCCCGGCCCTAACCCGAGCGGCGGCGGGACACGTCCCGTTTTCTGCTGCTCTTTTGTTTATTGTTTTGCTTATTTATCATACAACAACAACAAATAAACATCACTGTCTGGACTGCAGTCGCCGTGGCAACAGTCGTCCAACAGGAGAGACATTTTTGTGTGTATGTGTGTGTGTGTGTGTGTGTGAGGTGTGTATTGGTCCAGCTGAGCGAACTCTGCGGTGGTGAAACGATTTCCCAGCATGCCTCTGTGCGTGCCAGGCTGTGCTGTGAGTGGCTCGGAGGGCGGGACATCAGAGAGCCCAATCTGAAATTTAAAGTGTGTGTGTGTGTGTGTGTGTGTGTGTGTGTGTGTGTGTGTGTGTGTGTGTGTGTGTGTGTGGCGGGGTCTGGGAGTTCATCCTCCAGCGGCTGATCAAAGCGCTCCGCCTGCTGCAGCCGAGGAGGAGACACATAATAAAACAGAACAAGTGAAACCGATTGTCTCGTATTCAGTCCTGTAGAAACAATGCGAGGAGATCTGAGGCTTTACAGACAGCAGGAAGTTCATCTCAACGCCCCCCGCCGCCGCCGCCCCCCGCCCCCGCCCGCCCCCCTCATGTTCAACTGGTGACACGCCGCTGAACAAAGAGGGATTGTGGGAAAAGATGCCGGCACGCCAGCTTGGCCTCACATGGCCGTCAAGCAGAAAGCGTTCCAGTCCAGTCAGCTCTGGATAGAGGGTTTTGCATAATCCCCTCCCCTTAAAACACACACACACACACACACACACACACACACACACACACACACTCGTCCCCAGGATACCCAGAGTGGACAAAATAAGTGAAACACCTCGCCGTGTATGAACGTGAAATACTGATAAGGGGCAGCGTGTGAAATTAGATGCAGCAGCGCCTTCAGTACTGTAACTGTCACCTGAGTGTGTGTGTGAGTGTGTGTGTGTGTGTGTGTGTGTGTGTGTGTGTGTGTGTGTGAGACAGTCTGACATGCTGTGCTCTGTGTGTAAACTGCAGAGGCTCAGGTGGTTTTTGTGTGTTTGTGGTTCATCTGATGGATGGATGTGACACACACACTGCAAACAGCCGGCCGGTACAGGTGTGTGTGTGTGTGTGTGTGTGTGTGTGTGTGTGTGGCTGATGCACCCGTCCCGAGAAGAGCTTTTGTAAAAAATAAGAGGTCAAAATAGCCCTCAGGATGCATCACAGTGACTTCCACTGTCATGGATTCTGTTAAGTTAAACAACAACATCATCAGTAAATTAAAGAGCTCTGGGCCTTTATTCTCATTATCTGAGACGCTGAAGATGAACCAGACCCGACTGGATCTGATCTGACCCCACATGACCCCACATGACCCCTGCTGACCTTGTGACGTGTCGTCTAACCCTGTTCCCAGACCTGAGGTCTGGACCATAAAGCTGGATTAACATAGTCGGGCTTTCTCTTACTTATCTGGCTTCACTTAACGAGACATCAGCACTCAGGATTTTCAGTCCCATAAAGCCACACATCAACTCACTAATTCAACCCAGGCTTTCCAGTCTAGATCTGTGCGCGCTCACATAAAAAGGGCGGAGTTTGCTGCATGCGACCAATCGCAGACAAGGAAAAATCTACCCGAGCCGCATACTTTATGACGGAGGAGTAGACAATAATCATTAATAAATACAAGGAATATGAATCAATAATCCAGGCAAAAAGCAACACAGTTGCAGCTGCCAAAAGCCGCAAGGAATGCTGGGAAAAAATCGCTGACTGTATCAATGCGTAAATAAGTGGGATTATAATCTGACTTCCCCACCATGACGGCTCGAGTAGATGTGACTACAGCAACATTTGTGTGTTCAGTAAATGAATGTGTCTCCCACTCAGCCGTGCACTCCTGCAGAGGAGCTGGCCCTCTCTCACAGTGAGGGGCGACCCTCGCTGGACCGCTGCCTTCAGTTTGAGCTTCAGCAGAATCGTCACTTTGATTCAACTGGTTTTGATATTTCATTTTATAAAGCATCTGATGCCTCGTGTTTATTCTGCTGGTTAAAATATTATTTCACTGTCACTTAAAGACTGTAAAACATTTGGCACCAACTCTCATGTGGACTTTTCAGGGCAGCCAGCCTAAATACTAAATATGAGCAAACTAATGGAAACCTAAAGGAGCCCAGAGGCTGGCGTGTATTTTATCAGGCTTTTATTTAACCCTCTGAATTAAAGTCCCCTCATTTATTTTCATAAACATTAAAAAAAAAAAAAAAAAATCATTAGGCTACATCAGTCTACAAGATCAATCTTTGGTTGGACAGTGTAGAGTCATGAGTAACAAAAAAAAAAAGAAGAATTGTAAAATGTATTAATTTTAATTTTATAAAAGCAGAAGAAAGGGAAAATGGGCAGGCCATTTTCCCAGAGAGCTGATTGGTCAGTGGGCGGGGCTTTTCTACCTGCTGAGCTCTGATCCTGAACTTCACCTGCTCCGGAGCAGGTGAGGTGTTCAGTGTATGTTACCATGGCAACGTAGCTCGATAAAAAGGAAGCCACCTTTATGAAGTTAGCTCGCTAAGCCCAAATCCAGCTTTATGGCACAGGGCTCTGCTCCTCCGTGCAGAGCAGGAGGCCTGCAGGAAAAGGAGGCGGGAGCTGACCGGCGCCGGCAGCGTGAAACGTGTCGTGAAGCCCCGCCCACCGGAGGGGCGATCAGCGTGACCCCGGAGCCGCGTGGCGAGAGAGTCAGGTCGACCGCCACGTGACTCCTGAAGCCAAACATCACACAGACGGAGCTGCGGGTTTTGATCAGTAATCAATTGATGCATTGATTTGCAATATTTTTTATAATGCGTGTCATATATGTTTATGTGTGTACGTAGTTCCATCAGTGTTTTAAAGTGAAATGAGCTGATATTTGTCTGTCTGGCTTTACGCTGATAATGTCGCTCACGTTGCTTTGTTGTTGTTTATTGCTTGGAATCTTTGTTTTGTGTCATGTGATATTTGACTCCGCCCACCCTGCCAACATGATCACCTTTAGAAGGCGACCTGCACTCTCTGTGGCATCACTGAGCTTTCCTAAACAAGTGACCCTGCTCTGTGTGTCCCTGCACAGCACCCGTACCTCCAGGAGGACAGTGAGCGAGGAGAGAACGAATACATCTGTCAGATTCATTAAAGGGAAAAACTCAAACCTAAACCTGTTATGTGAGCTTCAGTCTGCTTCGGAGAGCCGGCCTGATGGAGTTCAAACCTGCGGGACGGTCGGTCGCAGTGTCTCTGCATGGAGGAGCGATGGCGCCCACATGTGGTGACTGTGGGGGGGGCAGAGCGAGGAGGGTGAGGGACACTGTGGAGAAGATGAAGGGGCGTTTTCGCAAAGAGAGCGAGGCAGAAGTCAGAGATCTGAGAAGAAAACACGAGGAAGAGGATAAGAAACATCCTGAGGTGGGACGTGAAGGACGAGCAGGATGAGGTCTGACCCGAGGGAACGTCTGAGGGACAGGACGTCCTCAGGTGGAGGGGGTGGAGGGGGTTTCTGGAGGAGGAGAGCAGCAGCTGAGAGGCGTTCAGGCCCTCCAGGAACAACAGAAATTTATCATCATTTCATTACCTTTTTAGTCCAGTAGATGGCGGTAATTCTGGAACCCAATTTCTGAAAAACAAGAAGACAAAGAAGCGCAGTAACATCAGAGAGTCTCTAAGGCTGCATTTACATTGCAAGTCTTGATGCCCAGATCGGATTTGCTGCCTGAATCCGATTTTTTTTTCCTGTGCGGTTACACGTATTTTATCAAGTGCCCCATATCTGATTCACGCGATTCCACTTGCCTACAACATCTGAAACATCGCGCATGCCTTGGAACACGGCTTTATTTCTGTAGGTCCCTTTTATTTTCTCCTGAATTTTCTCCTCTCCCCAAAGACTGAGATGACATCTGACCTCTTCAACTGACCACTGTGCCCAATTTTCCTCCTCATCTCTCATCTTTCTCTGCAGGTTAGCCTCCATGTTCAGTCTGTCGTTTACCGCCTGTTCACTATTTATGCACGCAGATTTGATGACGTTAGAGACGCAACGTGTAAGAAAATCCGATCAGCCTGTTTACACGGCGGTCGCATTGGCACATATCCGATACATATCTGATTTATTTCCACATATGAATGAGGCCTGTATCCGATCTCAAAATATCCGAATGCATGCGTCTTTTTCCTGATGACACTGTCAGCGAGCAGATCCCATCTGTGCCACAGAAGAGCAAAAAATCGGAATTGGGTCACATTACATTGGCAGTGTAAATGTAGTGTAATACAGGGAGAAGTGCCGCTCTCGTCTGACTTCCGGTTCTCGGAAACTCGTCTCTGTCCATGTGAGGGCGCTCGCGGGCGAGTGCAGAATGAATGGGAGTCTATGGGGATACACCTCAAATCCACTTTCCTCTGGAAATAATTTTTTGTCAAGTAATTTGAATCCTGTTTTCAAAAGGGGGGGCTAAAAAAATACACTCAGCTGAATATTGGATTTTTTAAGTTCACCTATATGTTCTAAAAAGCCGTTCAAAAAGTGTGATGACGTCATCGTGAGAGGCGCTGCTTTACGGCGATTTCCAGAGCCGGAGAGCAGACGGGCTCTGGTGACGTGTTCCACATGTGGGTGCATCAGAGCCATCAACCCAGCCCCTCCGCTAAGCCCCTCCCACCTGAGCTTCAGCCCCTCCTCTAAGCCCCTCCCACCTGAGCTTCAGCCCCTCCGCTAAGCCCCTCCCACCTGAGCTTCAGCCCCTCCTCTAAGCCCCTCCCACCTGAGCTTCAGCCCCTCCGCTAAGCCCCTCCCACCTGAGCTTTAGCCCCTCCTCTAAGCCCCTCCCACCTGAGCTTCAGCCCCTCCGCTAAGCCCCTCCCACCTGAGCTTCAGCCCCTCCGCTAAGCCCCTCCCACCTGAGCTTCAGCCCCTCCTCTAAGCCCCTCCCACCTGAGCTTCAGCAGGAAGGAGCTTCAGAGGACTCAACAGGAAGTGGCTAACAGGAAGCTAAGCTAAGCGTGTGGCGGGCGGTGTGCGTGTGTGTGTGCACAAGTTGTGATTGGTGTTAAAGTAGCCACGCCTCCTTCAGGTGATTGGCTGTTTGATTCACGCTCCAGGAGCAGCCTTTTGATTTGTGGAGTTCAGTCACACTGAAGGAAGAGGCTGCGGCTGGGGAGCGAGCGTCAGCCAAATCGTGATGCAGGGTGCTGGCTGTGTTGTGGGCGTAACCTGCAGTGAACCAATCAGAGGCCGTCTCCCGTCCCCTCTAACAGCCAGGTGTGTCTCACCTTGGTGGGCTGCTGTTCTAATGGAGGATTCTCCAGGTAAGAAGGAAGGAGACGGAGTGAAAGCTCCCGAGCAGATCAGGACTCCATCTGAGCTCCCTGAGGTGAAGCAGCGTCCCTGCCCTGTGTGTGGGACAAGCAGAGCGGACGCTCGCCGGCGCCCCCTATGGAGGCCACCATCACTGTCACTGCAGCGCAGCTTTAAGAGCAACATGCCTCATGGAGCTCAGAGGGACACGAGACACTCTGCTGTCTCCACCAGGGGGCGCTGCACGGGGAAACGACACCTGAGCTGCTTGGACAGTAGAAGAGACACCTGGGTCAGGTGGGAGAGACGAGCCTGAGACTTTTCCTCCTGACAGGAAGGAAACTGAAGCGTTTGCTGTGAAACGGTCACGTGGCGACGCCCCGCCTGCGTTAAAACATCCAAAAAAAAAACAAACAAAAAAAAACATCCAGCTGCATCCGACCCGCCGCCTGGGAGACACACTCAGCTACTTCAAAGTAAAAGTCTCCTTTCATGTGCAGGTATTTTGTCCAGCTCCATAATGTTCACACTTTTCCTTTCCCAGTCAACCCTGATGCCCTCCCATTCTCACACACACACACACACACACACACACACTTGCAGCCTCCCTTCCCAAGGCTGACGGACAGTTCAGAGGACCCGGCGAGACGCGGCTCGACTCAATAGCTCCTTTCAAGAAGGTGATTAAAGATTTGTGCTTTCAGCTGCTCTTTGCCCCCCCCCCCCCCCCCCCCCCCCCCCCCCCCCTCCCCCCCAAACGCCCCACCTCCTCCCTGTCTTCCTCCTCCTCCTCCTCCCCCTCCTCCTCCTCCTCCTCCTCTTCGCTCCACAGTGAACAAAAGCTTTGGGTTTGGGGTTCAGACGGCTGCTGACCTGTGTGGCGGTGTGTGTTGGGCGTCCCGGTCCGACAGGAAGTGGCTCAGATCTCCCTCGGGGCAGAAAAGCCGACGTGACAGTCGAGTGTTACAGTGGAGCTGCGGAGCGAGGTCAAAGGTCACCCACACTGCGACCTTCACAGTAAAACAGCGGCGATAAGCTGTGATCACACACACTGACGAGGGAGGACTGGGTGTTTGGCTTTTCCCTGTGGGAGCAGCAGCTTCCCGCTGGGCGGTGATGGTGCAGAACAGGGGCAGGGCAGGGGCAGGGGCAGGGCAGGTGCAGGGGCAGGGCAGGTGCAGGGCGTATGCAGGGCAGGTGCGGTGCAGGTGCAGGTGCAGAGTGGTGCAGGGCGGGTGCAGGACGGGTGCAGGTGCAGGGCAGGTGCAGGTGCAGGGCAGGTGCAGGTGTAGGGCGGTGCAGGTGCAGGTGCAAGTGCAGGGCAGGTGCAGGTGCAGGTGCAGGGCAGGTGCAGGTGCAGGGCTGGTGTGGGTGCGGGGCAGGTGCAGGTGCAGGGCAGGTGCAGGGCAGGTGCAGGTGTAGGGCGGTGCAGGTGCAGGTGCAAGTGCAGGGCAGGTGCAGGTGCAGGTGCAGGGCAGGTGCAGGTGCAGGTGCAGGTGCAGGGCAGGTGCAGGTGCAGGGCAGGTGCAGGGCAGGTGCAGGTGCAGGTGCAGGTGCAGGGCGGCGGTCAGCAGGCCACATCACAGCCGCCTGGTGAAGAAAATCTGCTCAGAGTGAGTCACATGAAAAATGAAAACTGCAGGTGATGAAATGTTTCTGCGGCGAGAAGCGAGGACAGGAGGAGAAACTTTCACTGACTGGACTTTTCTCTTACTAAACTTCTGTCCTTACAGACGCTTTAAGTTTCTTAAAATTTTCACTCTAAAGGAAAAAGAACTCAGAATCAAAATTATTGTCTGCAAGAAAAGACAGTGACAGGAGCTCAGATGTGTCCCACTGATTTCAGAGCGTTTGACCTCAAATTATTTCAGAAACTGATAAAAGAAACTGATCTTTGTTCAGGATACAAACCAAAGTCCTTGACTGAAATAAGAGCAGCAGTGTAATAACGTGTTATAACGCGTTATAACCTGTTATAATGTTATAACATGTTATAATGTTATAACGCGTTATAACATGTTATAATGTTATAACGCGTTATAATGTGTTATAATGTTATAACCTGTTATAATGTTATAACGTGTTATAATGTGTTATAATGTTATAATGTGTTATATTGTGTTATAACATGTTATAACATGTTATAACATGTTATAACGTGTTATAATGTTATAACGTGTTATAATGTGTTATAATGTTATAACGTGTTATAACATAACACATTATAACACATTATAACACATTATAACACGTTATAACATTATAACAGGTTATAACATTATAACACATTATAACGCGTTATAACATTATAACATGTTATAACACATTATAACACATTATAACACGTTATAACGCGTTATAACGTGTTATAACGTGTTATATTGTGTTATAACGTGTTATAACATGTTATAACGTGTTATAACGTGTTATAATGTTATAATGTGTTATATTGTGTTATAACATGTTATAACGCGTTATAACGTGTTATAATGTTATAACGTGTTATAATGTCTAATAATGTTATAATGTGTTATATTGTGTTATAACGTGTTATAACGTGTTATAACGTGTTATAACGTGTTATAATGTGTTATATTGTGTTATAACATGTTATAATGTTATAACGGTGTGAACCTTGTAAAGGCGAAACTCCAACAAATTTTTGAGGCAAAATGGTCTGAAAATGTTATCTCAAAACCTAAACTAAGAACGTACCTGCAAATCAAACATAACTTTGGTACTGAACCCTATGTCACCTGTCGATTATCCAGAAGCCAAAGATCATTGATGGCACAGGTGAGAACTGGCATCCTCCCTCTGACCATAGAGGTGGGAGGCTTCCAGGGCATCCCCGAGGAAGGTCGACTGTGTGAAATGTGTGATCTTAATGAAATAGAGAACGAATCTCATTTTTTGCTATATTGCTCCTGTTATGATGATTTAAGAACATCATGGTTCCATCGTATTCTATTAAAAAACCCTGAAGTATTCTGGTATTCGGACTACATTAAACTAGAGTGGCTGTTCACCTATGACCTTTTGGCTGTGCTCTCTATGTGTCAAGGGCTTGGAGGAGAAGACAGGATGCTTTGTTTAATCGATAATCTTCTGTTTATCCTGAGTATATTGTCTTGATGGTCTTGATTGTCTGACCTCCTTTTAGTTTTTCTTTTCCTTTTTTTTTTTTTGTTGTGTGTTCATTACCTGACCGTGAAATTTGAATAACCACAGTTATGGTGTCCTGTAAGCCCATGCGGGCTGGGCTATGTTTATTAGCATGAGACCAAAATAAATTCATTCATTCATTCATTGTTATAACGTGTTATAATGTGAAAATCCTCCATGGAAAAGTTCCCGTCCTGCGTTCCTTCATGTTCCTTCATGTTCCTTCATGTTCCTTCATGTTCCTTCATGTTCCTTCATGTTCCCTCAGTGAAAGTGCAGCGTCTCCTGAGGAACATGCAGCTCCCAGCCGTCCTGATGCAGACTGAGCTGGGAGGGGCTGGAGCTCCACGTCCCGCCGGCTGCTCTCCACTCTGACCTCTGATGCTCCGCCTGGAGGAGCAGCTCCTGCTCAGGGACCAGGAGCTGCAGCCGAGCAGGAGGGAGGAGCAGGAGGGAGGAGCAGGAGGGAGGAGCAGCCAGTCTGAGGGACTGGAGACTCTCCAGTGAAGAGGCCGAGACGCTGGAAGCTTCTGGAAGCTGCTGCAGGACCAGTTTCCTGTCTGGAGGTTTGATTCACTTTCCTCCTTTGTTGTGATTCTGTAATCCGGATAACTGCCCCGCATATCTTTGGATTATTATATTAATATAATCAGATGAAATCAGATTTCCCTCTGACTCTGCAGGTGAGGTGCAGGTGACCTCGTCGGCGATGGGAACAGGAAGTGTGTGTCGTTCCTCCGCCCAGCAGTTTAACCCCAACGAGCCGTCCTGTCTCCGGGGAGGAAGACGACGCTCGGGCCTCGGCCTCCGCTCCCTCAGCCAATCAGCAGTGGCGGTGTGTGTGTGTGTGTGTGTGTGTGTGTGTGTGTGTTTGCCCTTGCTGAAGGAGACGTGGCGTCTCTGCAGGGGTTCT
>NC_043983.1:35660400-35680400 GCF_902150065.1 Myripristis murdjan
AACAGACAGACAGACGGCTCAGAGGGAACAGACAGACAGACGGCTCAGAGGGAACAGACAGACAGACGGCTCAGAGGGAACAGACAGACGGCTCAGAGGGAACAGACAGACAGACAGACAGACAGACAGGGTGTCATCAGGCCAGGACCCCTCCAGGCCTCCTTTTCTTTGTTCAGGTTCTCTGATGTTCCCTGTGGATGTGGGAACACGGGAGCCGGTTCCCTTAAGGGAGTCTTAAGGTGCTCTTTACTAATCTTAATTTAATCTTAATCTGTCCTCACTGTTAATCAGTCTGGGAATAAAAATGACAAGAACACCTCTGGGTTTAGTTCATTCCTGTCATCATTTTCCCAGTGTGTGTGTGTGTGTGTGTGTGTGTGTGTGTGTGTGTGTGTGTGTGTGTGTGTGTGTGTGTGTGTGTGTGTGTGTGTGTGTGTGTATGTGTGTGTGTCTGTACACCTGAAACTCGATTCTCCTGTTCAAAGACTGGAGAGTGAAAAGGCAACCCACAATCTGGCAATAGACCAATCAATCAATCAATCAATCAATCAATCAATCAATCAATCAATCAATCAATCAATCAGTCAGTCAATAAAGCTGATCATAGTGTGAATGGAGACTAACAGCAGCAGGAAACACCAACACACTGAGCAGGAAGACAGACTTTAACAGCAGACGGTGTGCAGCTGTGTGACACACACACAGACACACACACACACACACACACACACACACACACACACACAGCTGGGCGGCCTGCTGTCCAATCAGGGCTCCACTTGACTCGTTCCGGCTGCGCGGCCTCGTTTCTAATTTGTTTAATTAACTGAAGAGCCAATTAAAGAGAGAGAGAGAGAGAGAGAGAGAGAGAGGGAGAGAGAGAGGGAGAGAGAGAGCAGCATGCTTCCATCAGGGCAGCCCCTCCCTGTGGAGCCACAGAACACAGAACACAGAACACAGAACGCAGAACACACGTTCCTGCGTAGAGGAACCCCATGTCTGCACGTTCCACAGCTCGTTAGCTCTGCCCACCCCGGAGGCCCCGCCCGCCCCGGAGGCCCCGCCCGCCCCGGAGGCCCCGCCCGCTCCGGAGGCCCCGCCCGCCCCGGAGGCCCCGCCCGCCCTGGAGGCCCCACGCCGCGCGTCACACACAGCGCTCTTCATCATCGTCATCGTCCTCCTCACAAACTGACTGGCATTTCAGAGCCAGCTCCTCTGCTGGATTAAGACGAGGGTAATCTGGTACCTGGAGATTAAAATGAGCGTGTCCTGGATTACCCGTCCCGTCAGCACAGGGTTCCCTCTGCTTCCCTCAGTCTGGAGGCTGACGCTGGTTAGTTAACACACGTTAGTTAGTGAGTTCACACTGATGAGTTAGTTAAGGTTAACTATCTGCTGGCCACAGATCAGGTGGAGGGGTGGAGCTGTTCCTGTCCTGCAGGTCCAGGAGCCTCCTGGGTGAGGAACCTGCTGTGAGGTTCCCTCCTTTAGCCGAGACGGGACGTCCCAGCTGGTCGTATAAAACCCAGCCGTGAGTTCCAGACTTGTCTCCGGTGACGGTGACGGCACACGGGACCGCGGGCCGAGCCTCGCTTCAGCCGGAGGCCCGACCCAACCGGAGCCTCACAGCGCCCACCCCCTGTCCTGCCCCGGGACGAGGACGAGCTCACACCTGCAACCACAGCTGGACAGAGTACTGCAAACTGCTACTACAGTACAAGTACTACTACTCTGCTGGTATGTGACTGCAGTAGAAGTAGAAGTAGTGCAGTAAAAATGTCCTGCAGTAAAAGTCCAAAGTGTCTCATGTCAAATGTCCTGGCAGTAAAAGTGACTGAGCTCCTTTTTCCAAACAGTAACTGTGTTAGCTGGGATCTTTTCCAGAGAACACGCTGCACACTGCATGCTTTTAAAGGGACATTACACTCAACTGGAGTGAGGACCCTGTAGACTCAGCTGTGAAGAAGAGGAGCATCATGTAGTGGCTGAGTCTACATGGTTCTCATTGTCCACACTTATTTTTGGCCGGTTGAGTCTAAATGGTCCTCACTGAGGCGTTCGCTGCCCAGCAGAGTGTCAGACATTACAGTGAGGAGTTCAGGTTCATGCAGTTTCCATCAGGTTTTTATTCATCATGTCAAAATAAACCGCATTGTTTATCAGATTTTCTGTGTTTTATTTACATACTTTTATTATGCCTTTATTTATTTTATACTTTATTTAATTTTTTTTTATCATACAATTATTTGTATTTTTATTATCTGTATGTGGTTATGCTTCATTAATTCCCTTTTTTTCTACTACTGCTACTACTACTAATGATAATAATAATAACAATGTTATTATTATTATTATGTTAGCAGTAGTATCAGTAGCATTGCTGTTGTTTTCAGTGTTAGTATCAGCAGCAGTATTAGTATCAGTATTAGTATTAGTATTTACTATCAGTATCAGTATTGGCAGTTTTTCTGTGGCTCTAGGTGAGTCTTCTTGCAGCTGTAATGCTCCTGACCGTCAGCAGGGGGCGCAGCAGGTCAGACAGCTGTGGGGAACAGAGAGCAGAAAATCATCACAAAGTCAAATCTAAATCAATAAAAAATCAATGAAATCCACCGAGTGACTGTTTGGTGATTGATCGTGTTGTCAGGGAGACGCTGCGGTGACATCACAGCCCGTCCGGCAGCTTCCTGTTTGTGCCCGGAGGCTCCGGCGCCGCTCAGGTGACTCACCTGAGCCGGGGCAGCACAGGGCCGCTGGGCAGGACCCGCCCAGCTGGGACGGGGGGCACTGGGGTCCCAGCAGAGCCACGCTGTGTGTGTGTGTGTGTGTGTGTGTCTGTGTGTGTCTGTGTGTGTGTGTTGGTTTATGTCGCTGTGCAAAAGTCATGTTTTCTTTTTGGTAATATTTATTAGGAGGCAGATGAAGTGACAGTGTCAGCAGGTTCCTCACACAGACAGAAACAAACCAAACATACAGAAGAACAAACACACTCAGCTTTAATTTTATTAAATTCAAGTTTAGTGTATTTATCTTGTGTTTTAATTTTTATTTATTTTTTTTGGTGTTAGTAATTTTCTGATTTTTTTTTTAATTAAATTTGTGGTAATTTCATGGTAATTCATATTTTATTATTTTCAATTTTTATTGAAATTGAAAAATTATTTTATTTCAAACTATTTTTGGGGGATAATTTTCCAATGAATTAATTTTAAACATATATAATTATAATAATTATTAGAAGGACATGGAAAAGATTACATGGAATGATTTTTATACCACAACATCTGAAATCACACACTTTTGTTTTCTCCTACTTGAGTTAAATTTCAGCGAGGTGCATTTCAACAGGATGGTTTCGTTTCTTCCTGCTTCTCAGCTCAGCTTCTGACACGTGATGGTGAACATGCATCATTTTAATTATCATGTTTTTTTTATTATTATTGTTCTGATTTTGGTTCACTTTCCTCTGCTGAAAGCTCAGATTCGGGTTTTGTGCAGCTCTTTGCTCAGCAGCTGGTTTTGAATTTGCTTTATAAATAAATTTGACGGGAGCCGACGCCGCTCCACGTCTGATCAAACACAACGTATAAAGGTCAGCTCCCGGCGCCGTGCTGTGATTGGCTGCCAGGTGCGGTGAGTGTAACGTGACCACGGCAACAGGAGCCGCTGCCCTCTCACTGAGCGGGGTCAAAGGTCAAGCTGTTAGCAGCTCGTTACAGCAGATGCATGACATGTACGACAGGTTTTACAGCAGTCTGGGGGTTTTCAACATGCGGTCCGGGGACTCCCCGGGGGCCCTGAGGGTCTTTCAGGACGTCCTCAGCAAAATGAAGAACAGTTTAATTTCACTTTTAGTTAAAAGCTTATTAAAGTATTTAAATACAACAAATCTGATCCATCATCACTGACCTATTAAATACAAAATTTTACTTACTGTAGGGTTTCTTGTAATATTTTTTGAATATTTCTTTGCAATGTCTCAGGTAACTTTTGCTCATTTGATTGTAATTTTAAAAAATATATGTATATTAATGTTCAGGTAATTTTTTACTAATTGCTAATCGCCTTTCCATTGAATCCACTCGACTTTCAAACGGGTCATTTTACCAGAAACTGTCATGGTAGAAAAACAGAGTGATCATATTAACACGATGTTATAATCTCCCCTCTCTGAGTGTTTGTCAGTGTTCCGGTCAGCCGGAGCTCCACAACGCGAGGAGCCTGCAGACCCGCTCAGACGGCAGCAACCAGCTGCGTCTCTGATTCACTTCGTGCCAAACAAATAATTAAATGCCAATAAAAAAAAAAAAACAATAAATTCATGAGTTCAGGTGCAGACAGCAGGTCCTGCTTTTATTCAGCGAACAGGTTTCCATCCCAAATCATCCTGTTTCTTTTCAGCTCCAACCTGCTGCTGCTCAGGTTCCCTCACAACACGGCTGATCCTCCCTGCACCTCTCAGCTGCATCTACAGCTGGGACGGGCCGGGCCAGGACGGAGTGGGACAGGGCGGGACAGGACAGGACGGGACGGGACGGGACAGGACGGAGTGGGACAGGGCGGGACGGGACAGGACGGGACGGGACGGGACGGGACAGAGTGGGACGGGATGGGACGGGACGGGACGGGACGGAGTGGGGTGGGACGGGACGGGACAGGACAGGACAGGACGGGACGGGGTGGGACGACACGGGACGGGACGGGTCGGGACAGGATGGGACGGGACAGGGTGAAGGCCTGCGGCAGAACTGTACTCGCCGGCTGGCCTTTGCGTGGGCTCTGACTTGGAGCAGTGATGTCATCAGACGGGAACACGAGCCGAGGTCAGAAACGTGACCCCGTCAGGCCGGCGGCCATGTTGGAGGTCCTGGTTCACGGCTGGACCTGGGTCGTGTCAGCAGCATCGAGCCGCCGGCACATTCCTCTCTGCTCTGTTTCTGACGGGAAACTCGTCACTTCAGCGCCGCTCCATCTGATTTACACTGTTTGGACAGTCACGACGTCTCCATGACGACCAGACACCAGACTGTTGTGAGGGACTTTTCCTTTCCTCCTGTTGTCATCAGAGGAAACAACGACATCAAGTCATCAGGCGCTTTTCATCAAACGTGTGTGTGTGTGTGTGTGTGTGTGTGTGTGTGTGAGACATGCGCACACAGAAAAAGCCATTCAGAAATGTGAGTAAAGGTTTCCATGGTGACAGTGATGTGGTTTCTCCAGCAGAAATCCACCTGTGCTAACCGGCGTTCTCCTCATCCCTTTAACCTGATGATGGAAACTGACTGTCTGTTTCCATGGCAACTGAGGTCAGGGAGTAATCTGATTACCAAAGACACTGGGAGCACAGTAATCATCAGTTTGTTAGCTAGCTAACAATCACTGTCTCGTTAGCACAGCTGATTAGCACACTAGCTAACATAGCCATTAGCAGCTAGCGTTAACATGTTGATGTGAATGAAGCTCAGAGACTCTGACAGCCAATCAGCTTCCAGACGTCTCAGCAACGCCCAAACCCCCAGGGGACAGGAAGTCTGATGGAAACAGGAAGCGGGCTGACGGAAACAGGAAGCGGGCTGACGGAAACAGGAAGTGGGCTGATGGAAACGAGGCTGACAGGAGGGGGCGGAGCTCCACCTGAAAGTCACACTTGAATCCGAGTTGCTGAGAAGAAGTGGAGGACCAAAGTGACATCGCAGTCGTCAAACTGCTTCCTGTTCCCCGGCCACACCACAGAAGAAGAACACAGGTTCAGTGAGGCTCGGGTTTCTGGTCGCCGCTAAAACGTCGTTTCTCCTCCGTTTGAAAAGCGGCGTCTTCCTGTGGGCGGCGGCTCGGGGCGGAGCCGGGCGGCCATGTTTCCTCAGGTTCAGCTTCAGTCAGAGGAGACTGAGCTAATGTGCTTTTCCTGTTGTGTAACTCTCTCTCTCTCTCTCTCTCTCTCTCTCTCTCTCTCTCTCTGGGTTTGGTCACCGGTTGTCGAGCGCCCGACGGCCTCTGCATTTATGCATGGAACCCTCTGAAAGTTTAATACGGCAGCACCATTAATCTGCAGGCCAATTTTAAAAGCAGGAATTAAAGTTTCATCTGTATTTTTCTCTCCTCCCTCCCTCTGTCTCTCTGCCGGCTTCGCCTCCAACGCCGACACGCTGAAATATTTATCAGTGCTGAATCACTGGTTGGGAGGAGGAGGCCTCCTTCAGGTCCTCAGAGCATCCAAGAGAGACAGAAAGACAGAGAGAGAGAGACAGAGAGAGAGAGAGAGAGAGAGAGAGAGAGAGAGAGAGAGAGAGACAGAGGGATGTGGTGGCAGTGGTTAACAGGTTAACCACTTTCTGGAACCTAAAAAGAAAATAATAATAATACCAATAATAATATGACAGCCTAACAGTAAAGTCGTGTTTGGGACTGTCCCGCCCGCTCCGCTCACACACAGTTCACACACTCACACACTCACACACACACACACACACACACACACACACACACACACACACACACACACACCACCAGAGCTCACCGGGCCGGAGAGGCTTCAGGGTCAGGGACGTTTCCTCGGCTCTTTAGCCTCCAGCAAAATTAGAGGCAGAATTTCATTGTAATTACATTTACAAAAAAATAAATAAATAAATAAATAAAAATAAATAAATAAATAAAACGGACCAAAATAACTGCTGTAATCTAAAATAATCCGTTACTTCCTACATTAAATTTTTACCTGTAACAGGCAACTGACAATAACAATCCTCTCATATGAATCAATGCAGCCACCACCAATAACAATAACAACAACAACAATAACAACAATATTAATAATAACAATGACATACACAACAACTACTGCTAATAATGATGATGATGATTCAGTTCAGTTTTACTTCCATAGTGTCAAATCGTAACGGAGGATATCTCAAGGCGCTTTACAGAATGATGATGATGATGATGATGATGATGATGTTGATGATGATGATGTGTTTTCTCCCTGCTGCTGTGATTCATTCAAGAACCTGTTTATACTCCGGACATTTCACTGTCGTGTAGTTTAATCCATTTAGTCCACATTCCCTTTATGTTTTATTCCATCATTTTTGTTCCTGCCGCCGCAGCCGCAGATACCAAGAGTTCATAACAGATTTTCAATAATCAAACTACTGCTGGATTCTAAAGTGTGTGTGTGTGAGAGAGAGAGAGAGAGAGAGAGAGAGAGAGAGAGAGAGAGAGAGAGAGAGAGAGAGAGAGAGAGCACCATGAATCAGAACAGGGCTAAGCACCGCCCACCGGGACGCACCGGGAGCAGTGAGGAGCGCCGCCGGTATCGAAGCCAAACGCTCCTGCAGCTCCGCAAGTTTGCCCTGAATTGTGTGACCGCCTGTCCGGAGTTTGTGCGCCTGCAGCCCGCAGAGGGAGGAGCAGCGAGCCGCCAACTTTCCTCTCTGTGCGGGAGGGAGGAGGACCGCAGCCGGACCTGAACGCTCCCGCCCGGCTCGGCTCGGCTCGGCTCGGCACGACTCGGCTCGGAGAGAGAGCGACAGCAAACTCGATCCAGAAGAGTCCCGTGGAAACGTCGCGTCAGACGGACTTTGTTGCTCCGGCTGAACTCCTCGGTGTTATTTTGAGTTTCCCGGAGCGGCGGGACTCTGAAACTGCAGTTACATAAATGACATAAACGACATAAATCTTAAATTACAGGCTGGGACTCCGCGGACTCGGTGCGTCAGAAGGACTTTTCGCTGCGCGTAAATGTTGGAATAAAGCGCCGACTTTCCAAACCAGCTGGACGCACATGGATCCCGCAGATTCCGGACTGATTTGGGTCTGATTTTGTCAAAATGAAAGTTTTCGACACTTTGTTCTGCTGGCGGCGGATGGATTTAAAGAATTTAAACGCCAAAGCGACGCCGTGATTCAGTGAAACCTCGAGGGTTTTTCTCCCCCAAATGAAGAACACATTTTTTCTTGCAGTGCCGCTGAATAAAATGGATTATAATGGAAACCGGGAGACAAGTTTACCGCGCCAGAGCAGGAGAGACGAGCCGCAGCTGAACAAAAACCGATGATTATTGATTATCGATCCCGTCCGCGGATAAACAAACAAACAGACAGACGAACAAACAAACAAAAAACAGAACAAAATCGTGCTAAATTTCTCGACTCCGCGCGTCTCCTGTGGCCGCATCCATATGCTCCAGCCAGCGGGAATGCGCCTTCCCGTCCATAGCGAAGTGGAGAAGAGAAGCGGCCGTGTGTGAATGTGCTGGGCAGCTCCGCGCCCGGACAGCAGAACCCCGAAGTGAAGCGGCCCGGCCCGGCATGGACAGAAAGAGTGCGCCGCAGCGGATGGAGCGCACGGTGCTGCTGCTCGCCCTGCTGGTCCGGCTCTGCCTGGCGGACGACAAGCTCATCTCCGACCGGTACGCGGTGTACTGGAACAGCTCCAACCCCAGGTAAGACCGGGAAGCTCCCGGGACCAGCGGTGTGGCCGGAGCGGGCTGCACCGGGGCTCTGGTGGCGGTGGTACATGTGAAGACCCCCGGCGGCTCTGCGGGGGTCTCCGCGTCCTGTAGTATTCCTGCGGGATCCAACAGGAACCCCGCGCAACTCCCGGTGTTTTCTCCAGCCTGCAACATTCCCGCACGTTGTCACTTCAGCCTGACCTTGTCCCTCTACAACACGCCGTTTTTCTGCCCAGTCCCCCCTCGGTGATGTTGTGTGTGTGGAGCCGGGGGAGGCTGGAGCTCAGCGCTGAGCTCACAGTGACCTTGTGATGGTATTTCCTTTATCTCCAGCTGGATCTCCGCGCTGCTCAGCTCCCATATGGACTCGCAGCGCGGCGCGTCTCCCGCACTCCCTCCACAGCGACCCGCAGCCATCCCCCCCTCTCCAAAATGTTTTATCACCGGCCTGTAATATTCCACTAATATTCCAGTGGCGTGTCTGGTGCTGAGAAGTGAGTGTATATTAATATACTGAGCTTTCTGCTGCTCTAGTCAATACTCCTTATAATGAAGTGTGAGTTTACTGCACTTTTATTTCTAGCCTATAATATTCCTGTAGGGAGTTCTAAAGTGACCTTGTAGTGCTTAATAATAATACAACTTATTATTATGAGGCCCATTATATTCCTGTATGGTCCTGTATGGTGACCTTGTGCCTCTGTATGGTATTCTGTTGTGCCTTACAGCGGCCTTACTGTAACCTGATAGTATTTTCTCTCTCATTTTATCACCATAATATTTTTGGCTCCTCTGGCCTCTTGTATTCTATAGTGAGCAGTACTTTGTGGAGTTTATCATTATTATTATTATTTATTCCCTATGGAATTCCTGTAATATTCCTACAGGGACTTGCAGTGTCTGGTACTCAGAAGTGAGTGTCTATTGACTGTTGTGATATTTAATATTCCTTATAAATAGATTGGCGTGAATTTACTGCAGTTTTTTTCCCTCCACCATCTGTATCTGTTGCCTATAATATTGCTGTAATATTCCCGTAGAGAGCTGTGTGTGTGATCATATACAAGTTTTTATTTATTTAGTTACTTAGGCCTATTATTATTATTATTATCTCCAGCTGTATCATCACAATATTCCTATGTGGACTATATTAGTTTATCGTGACCGCGTGGTAGTTTATGGTATTTATATTTAATCGTCTTTAATCGTTTTTTTTTTTTTTTTTTTTTTACAGTGCGCGGTATTCGTCTGCGCGTTCTGAGGCTTTGTAGTCCTCCATGTTTTTTTCTGATCTGTTTTATTTTGAAAAAAAAAAAATCTTTTACTGACTTTTATTGTGTGTGTAGTGCTCATAGTGAGTCTATACTCACCTTCCTTATAATATGTGGTATTCTTGTGTGTGTGTGTGTGTGTGTGTGTGTGTGTGTGTGTGTGTGTGTGTGTGTGTGTGTGTGTGTGTGTACTGCGGCCTTATAGTGCCTAATTGTATTTTTCTCTCTTATTTTGTCAATGTACCATTTCTACAGGCTCGCTGAATCACTTGTAGTATTCTGTAGTGAATAAGCAGCGGCTGTGTGGTACTTGATGGTATTTTTTGAATTTTATTTTTTATCCCCCATGGAAGTCCTATTATATTCCTATGGGGGCTTACAGTGTGTGCTTTATCCATACAGTAGCCTACACAGTATTCCTATATTATTCATACAGGGACTTAAATGTGATTGTAGAGGGAGTTTCCAGCGACCTTGCAGGACTCTGTGGTGTTTTCCTCTCCTGTAGTATTTCTGTGTTGTGGTATTTGTGTGGTGTGACTGTATTTCCTGGTCAGACTGACTGTGTTTCTGTGTTTGCAGATAAAAATGCACAGTCTGTCTTTCTCACATTCAGCTGTCTGACTGGGCTAAGTCCTAGAAAATGGAATAATAATAGTAAAAAAAAAAAAAAAAAAAAAAAGCCAGTGCTTATTTTATGTGAGCTTTCCTCTCAGGAATGTGTTCACCATCTCTCCCACTTCCCCAGAGCCAAAACACAAAATCAAAAATTCAACTTTATTATGTTTTCAAAGCAAGTCTCCAAATGTCCTGAGGAGAAAAAAAGAAGAAGAAAATTCTCCAGCGGAGTGAGTCAGGAGCGCAGAATCCAAATCAGCAGCAGCAAACATGAAAACCTCCTGATGGATTTAATAAAAATAATAAAAGATTTGACTCATGAGGAGCTGATTCTGTTGTGACAAATAGTGGAAAATATTATTTCCACGCAGCGTAAATCCAGTTACGGCGAGGACTCGGGTCACGTCGCAGCCGAGCGAGGAGACCAAGAAGCTGCAACTTTATTTCTCCTGAATTTATTTACTGACTTTATATAGAGAACATCCTGAGCGACTGCAGCGCAAATACTGTCAGGTGTGTGTGTGTGTGTGTGTGTGTGTGTGTGGCCTGTATCTGCACTGAGCTGCAGATCCACTCGTCTGTTCAGTCAGAGGCCCATGACCTTTGACCTCCAGACAGCCCAGCACATGGAGAAAAATTCAGCTGATAATTTCAGTGAAATGCTCCTTTATGTCCTGATGTGACCTGCAGTCTGAGTGTCATTTCACTTCCTGTTCCTGCAGTCACATCAACAATCAATAAATTAATAAATTAAATTAAATTAAATTAAATTAAATTAAATTTAATTAAATTTAAAAAATAAAAAATAAAAATCACATCAAGTCGGTTCAGTTTTTAGCGCTCGCCTCTTCAGTTCTGATCGTCTCTCCGTCTTCTGATGTATAAAAGCTCTTTTTTTTTCTCTTTAGGTCGTAATTTTGAAATTTGGGGGTTCAAAGGTCATGTGTGCTGAGGTTTGGAGTCGCAGGTTTGCAGTCCTGACACTCTGCTTCGTCCCGGGGGAGAGCAGCCGTTCTCTGAGTTTGTCTGTTTTCTCAGGATGTAAAGAGATCTTCTCTGTGGTGGCTTGTTGATGCTGGTTTGCTGTTTATCAATTCTGTGACTTTTCCTTTTTGTCCTTTTAATGTGAACGTTGATAGTTTTTGCAGTTTGGGGTTTTTCTGTCTTCCCTCAGGCTGCTTGTTGAGGTTGGAGCTGCGATTCTGAGATTTGTGGGGCTGAAAGCCGTTGGGTCTTACGGGGCCTGTCGGGGCCCTGAACCCGTTAAAGGCGGTCGTGTGATTTCACAAACTTCTGGGTTTGGACATTCAGACACCAGGAAGCAGGTTTGGCTTGGCGGCCACAAACCTCAGTTTACTGTGTGAGTTTGTTTGTGTGCGATCAGATGATATTTGACAGAGACATGACGGCTCGCCGCCGCCTCACGCTCACTAAAACAAACCAACTCTCATCACAGATGTTTAATTAACTCTGACGTTTCCTTCTTGTGGAGCTCCTGCAGATCGTCTGAATTTACAGCCAGACTCCTGCCTGCTGCCGTCAGTAATAATAACCCTGCAGCAGCCGTGTTAAATATAAATCTGACCTCCAGTCAGCGATCAGCTCAGGGAAACAACCCGCCGCAGAGCAAGACAGGAAAAAAAGCCGGTGGATCTTGTTTTGTGAAAAGTCCCAGTCGGCTGTGGAGGCCTGGTTTCTGTGTGCCAGGCCTCCGTCAGGCTGACTGATGAGTTTGATGCGGCCTCGGTTTCCTGTGAAGCTGCAGCTCAGCCTGCAGGAGCCAATCAAACCTCCTGCGCCGTCATTTCCTTAAACCCTCCTGCACGCTGTTTGGCTCACATCTGCTTCACCGAGCTGAGAAACCTCCTGGAGAGATTTCCCAAAGCCGGACGGCACAGAGCCGAGGCAGCCGGCGTTTTTAGCGAGGAGAGAGCCGGGACAGCCGGGCCAGGCCAAGCCAGGCCGGGCTGCAGGCCGAGCCAAGCTGAGCCGGGCCGAGCCGGGCCGGGCCGGGACAGCCGAGCCGGGACAGCCGGGCCGGGACAGCCGGGCCGGGCCGGGACAGCCGGGCCGAGCCGGGTCACAGCCTCACATTCTGCTCGTCTTCCCTCTCTTTTCCTCCTCAGATGTAAAAATGGTTTGTAAAGTTCTGGGCTGCAGTTTTAGCTGCTGAATGAGTTTTGGGCCAAACGTGAGCTGAGCTAACGTCAGAGAGACCCGGGGGGCCAGAGGGGGTTTGGGAAAGTTTTGAGAGTAGATTTTTGACAACGAGCCTCTGATCACACTGACAGAAGAAGAAATAAATCAGAAATAAAGGCTTCTCATATTTTAGCAGCAGCTGCACACGTTTCATCACAGACCTGACCTCCAGGTGAGGGTCTTTTATTGTGAAATTCCTCGTCTTTCGCCTGCAGGTCTGATCTTCACGACGACTTCCTTCAGATCTGATTTGGCTTCGGTGGTTAAATTTAAACGTTGAGCTCGTCTCTCTCTGCCGGCCGCCTGCAGGAAACGCATCACAGCTGGGCTCGCCTCTGATTGGCCGCCTCGCTACACAATGACAGAAATCCGTCCAATCGGGCCGGTTTGCAGCGTTTGAACTGGAAAGCTCGGCGAGCCTCGGCTCAGCAGGTTCACCTCGGGTCGAATCAGAGGAGCCGCTGCCGTCGGCCAATCAGAGCGCGGTGTTGCGATGGCTCCGCCCCTCAGATTCACTCCGATTTGAACTTTGAGCTGAACTCCGTGTGTCTGCTGGGGACTTTAACTCTGAAATGTGTAATCTGAGCCGTAAACTTCCTTTTCCGTGTTTCTGTCTTTCATGTGAGAGAAAAGTTCTCAGGTTGGAAGTGAGTTGGAGTTTGAGCCGAGGCTTTTTCACTTTCCTCCTCATCACATTAGTTCCAGCCGCTCGGAGCGTCACTCAGGAATTCGCTGAGATTCGACGCGACGCCGTTTCCTCGCCCCGCCGCCCCAGACGCCGGCTGCAGGACGCCGGAGTCAGGCACAAAGGGGGGGTGGAGGTGTGGGTGCGGGTGGGGTGGGGGTGCAGGGGCGAGGGGGGGGGCTGTGACCTTGGAGCGGAGAGAAGGAACAAAATGGCGGCGGCTGTAGCTGCAGCTTCCTCTAGGTGGTGTAGAGCATTTTTTTTTTTTTTTTTGGCTGTGAACAGAACACAAGCATCCGCCATTTTCTCCTCCACCTCCACTGCCGCCGCCGCCGCTGCTGCTTCTGTGAGATGGACGGAAGTTCAAAACGCCAAAAAACATCCCCAAAAAACAGCCCCCCCCCTCCCCGCCGAGGCGCCGGGCAGGAGGAGGACGGGGAGGAAATTAGCCGCCGCATAAAACCGGTAATCAGCACAGATGATTGGTCACATTTGGGAAAGTGAGAACGAGGTGAGGAACGGGCGGCGGTCGCGTCTGCCAGCCGGGCCGAGCGCCAAAAAACCAAAACCGGAACCTGTCCCGCCCGCAGCGAGCCCCGTCCCGTCTGCAGCCGGGCCGTGCCGCCCCGGTTCTGGAGGAGCGTTTCCTCAAAACACGCTCAAAACCAAAAGCCCCTAAAAAAATAAAAAGTCCTGATGAGGTCCAGTCCGGGCCGCCGCCGCCGCACCTCTGCAGCTTTGGCTCTTGCCCCTGTCCCGGGACGCCAGAGCGCTCGCTCCGCTGGGCCCAAAGTGTTGAAAGCCCTGCGTGTTTAGTTTGGACGGGGCCTTTTCGCCCTCCGGGCCCTGTGGAAGGCGGGTCGGTCACTTCAGATTTTGGCCTCCCCCTCCTCATTCTTATCCTCCACCTCTGTGATTTGGGTTGTAACTCTGTGATTTTAAGTGAATTTAAATGACAGTCTGGTTTGGGGGTTCAGGGCGCGGGACGGGGCCTTTTTGCTCGATGTGTCTGATAATCTGAGTTCTGTAATCTGAGTTCTGTAATCTGTGTTCTCCTGTCCTCTGCGTGCTCCAGTTCTCCAGAAGCTTCAGGCGGCTCAGAGAACATGGGAGGTTTTTTCGGTGTGAGCCTCGTGCAGCTGTGTTTGGGCCGCGGACGCCCAGCTGGGTCCCGGCGGCGGCGGGAGGGGGGCGGGAGGGGGAGGGGGGGGGGGGGGGGGGGGGGGGGGGGGGGGGGGGCCCTCAGCACATTTCTTATTTGGGAAATTCAATTAAACGGAGCGTGGTCGTCGCCGCCGTGAAACAGCGGCCGCTCTGTGATTTAATCACGCCGCAGATTACTGTCACACACTCGCTCTGTTTGACCGGCTCACTTTTCTGTTTTCACTTCCTCAGGAATTATTAAAAAAACAGCATCAAGAGAAGTAAAAAAAAAAAAAAGGGGGGAATGCGTGAAAAAGTGTAATTAGATTTGTGTCGTGCAGGACGGCTCGGTGATGAAGTCCAAACGCTCCGACTGTCTGAACAAACGCTCCTCCGCTGAGTTTGTCATTATTCGCCCGACACACACTCACATTAAATCGCTCCAGCATCTCATTAAAGATGAAAATTGCTGCATAATATCTACAAAAGCCGTCGGTATGAAAGCAGAATTAATAATCCATAATCTAGATTCAAAGCCTCATTAACTAAAATGACCCAGAGAGCAGAAGACGGGCGGCGGCGTTTGGCTTTCAAATTCTCAAAGTTACACCAAGGTCAGAGACTTTCCCTGTGACCGCCACGCCGCCACGCCGCCACGCCACCACGCCGCCGCCACGCCAGCATCAGCCCCTGGCCAGCGGGGGGGTTCAACCTGTGAGCACGTCCACCTGCAAAACTCAGACTGAGATTAAACTGCATTTCAGAACAATGTGATGCCTTCAGTGTCTGCTCAGACACACGGACGCCTCTCCGCAGGAAGCTGTGTGTGTGTGTGTGTGTGTGTGTGTGTGTGTGTGTGTGTGTGTGTGTGTGAGAGAGAGAGAGACAAAAGACAAAAGACAATCATTTCTTGAGGTTTGCCGTTTTGGGGCTTTGCTTTTTCTCTCTCAGATGTGGAAGCAGTTGTTTTTTGTTTTTGGCTTCATTTTTGCAGTTTTTTGCAGTTTTGGTGGTGAAATGTGTTTATGGTTTAGGTTTGAGTAGGAATTTGTTCTCTTGTCGTCTTCGGCTGTAATATCTGTTGTGTTTTTTAGCTTTGGCCTTCGATGTTGTAGCTTTAAGGTCGTTTGAGTTTTTCATTGCGATTTTGCCATTTTGGGGCTTTTTTTTTTTTTTTTTTTTCCTTGTTCATTTTTGAGGTTGGGGTTGCAGTTTTGGAGGATTTGCTTTTTCTCTCTCAGATGTAAAAGCAGTTGTTGTTTTTTTTAGTTTTTGGCTGCAATATTTGCAGCTAAGTGCGGTTGTTTTTTCGGTTTTCTCTCTCGTCGTCGTTTTTCTGAGGTCTGGCCTTCGACGCCGTGGCTTCAAGCTGAAAGTCGTCGGTGAGTTTTTGATTGCGATTTTGCGATCATGGGGCTTCTTTGTTTTAGTCTCTGGATGTGCGAGCGGCTCGCGGCCCCAGACGGGGTGGGACGCCGCCGGCCGGGGCCTTGAACCCGCGGCAGGCGGCCGTGTGGTTCCACCGTTTGTCTTCTTCGTCCCTGAAAAAGCAAAGAGAAGCGCTGAGACGTTTGTGCTGGCAGATGGGAGCAGCAGTCTGACAGCGTCGCTGATACGAGCTGTGCAGATTGTCCAGGCAGGAGGAAACAAGCCCCCCCCAACTCCCACACCCCCCCCCCCCCCACACACACACCCCTCCTTTTTTTTTTTTTTTTTTTTTTTTCCAGGGTTTCATGGTATTAACCAATGACAGTGGTGTCTGGCAGCTGAGAGGTGAATGCTTTTTGTCAGCGCTCCGCTCCTCTCCAGTTATTTTTATTCTCTCTCTTCCTCGTGTCTCAGCACTTCATCATGCTTTCTGCCCCCCCGCACCCCCTCCCCCCACCCGCCCCACACAGCCCCCACCCCCTCCGCTCATGCATTTTAATGTCTGACCCACATTCGAGCCTCACACACACACACACACACACACACACTCTGAAGGAGAGCCAGCAAAACTTTGAAGTCCTCACTACACACACACACACACACAGAGAGAGAGAGAGAGAGAGAGAGAGAGAGAGAGAGAGAGAGAGAGAGAGAGAGGAGGAGGTGGGCGAAAAGCTACAACCTTTTCTGTGTTTTCTGATGAAACTCCCTGCAGAACGCCGAGCTCGGGCAGATCTGCCGCCTGATAGGTCAGCGAGGAGCCTGAACCATAAACGAGCGCAGTGTGTGGAGCCTCCAGCAGCACACACACACACACACACACACACACACGCTGTGGCCGCTTTATTTTATTTTATCTTATTAGATTTCTTCAGTTATTTTTAACCTTTAATTTCCCAGGTCTCCGTGCAGCGGCTCCTCATCACCGCCTCGTTCAAACTTTTATTGTGAAATTCCAGTGCAGATCCCAAACATGAGCTGCTGAAGTGAGTGTGAAATGAAGCCCCAGACATGCAGATCTTTTCTATCTGACGTGATTCTGCAGCCATAAAACAACGGCAGCTTGGCTGTGAATATTTCCTCAGCGTGGAGAAACACAACCTGCTGTTCAAACACACACATCAAAGCCAAAGGGTTAAAAAAAAAAAAAAAAAAAACAAACCAGCCCCAATCAGGCTGCAGATCTCCTGTCAAACCTGGAGCTACGCAACGAGACATTTGAGGGAAAATTAGAATGAAGGGGAACAAACTGTAAATAAAATCTGTGTCACCTTCAGTCTCAAATCATGTTCAGAAAATCTTGTTAGAAAAATCCATGGATCTTTTTCAATTTCAAAGGGTTAAAAAAATAAAATAAAATAAAAACTCATGTCAAAATAAAAGCCCACTGATGTCCTGTTGGGTTTCAGAGTGTAAAAAAAAAAAAACACCTGCAGACAGTGTGTGTGTGTGTGTGTGTCTGTGTGTGTGTGTGTGGGGTACTGTAAACTTCACTATAGGTGTCAATGAGGTAAAGAGTCAGGTTTATACACTCAGTCAGGTATTCTGAGAAACGAATATTTCCCTCCCTCTGTTTTCCAAAGTAACATCGTGCACACGGCATCGTTTTCAAAAAAGTTTTCGTTTACATCCACCTGCATAAACACGCCGTCGAGCGCCATCATAACTACACCAAGGCTGGGCGGCCGCGCAGGAAGAAGGAGAAAACCATGCGAGCCGATCAGAAGGTGCATGATGTGACGTCGGCTGCATAAAACTCTTTTTCTGTTTTTCTCTGTTTACATGCAAACGTTTTCCTGAATCTCCACTCAGGCCGGAGTTTTTAGAAAGAATCGTTTTCAGAGGCCAATTCACCGTTTGTGTGTAAAAGAAGGGAACAAACGAAGGGAAATGTCTCTTTTTTAAAAAAATACCTGTGTGTGTGAACGGGCCTGAGTCTGACTCATCTCAGCTGATTGGTCTATGAGAAGAAGCTCGGCCTCTGATTGGTCCATAATTTCCCGACAGTGAATGTGAGCGTCAGTGGGTGAACTTGTTTGTTCCTCCATGATTCTCCACTCTGACGTCTGGAGGGATTTTGCAGCTGCAGCTCGGAGCCCAGCAGCCTGCAGGACACATGAAGAACACATGAAGTCCAACATGTTCCTGAAGACTGAGATGAGCCGCGTGCTCGGCCCTCAGCGCCTCCAAACTACAACACATTTACTGATTTTGGGCCAAAGTTGCCTTTTGTGTGGCTGTTTTGAACAGCCTCTGGTTTCCTGTAACTGAAAGCCTTTCTTTATTTCCTCTGACTGACGCTGATCAGCCCTCCGCTCTCTGTCCGTGCTGCTGAGATCTGAGCCAAAGGAAACGCCATGGAAGCCGTTTGCTCTGCTCTCTCTCAGCGGCAGCACATGCAGACGTGAGGCGCTGTGACGGGACAGGGAGCTGGGTGTCCGTCCCAACAGGACCGAGACCAAGTCCTGCAGGAAGAACCTGAAAGCCTCAGCGAGCAGCCGGGCCTTTTCTCTGCCTCAGTCTCTGAATCGGAGCGCTCCGGGTTTGGGACGGGCGTCTAGAAGAGACCCGCCTCTCGTTCCTTTTGGACAAAACTCTGCTCGGCAAAGACGGTAAATACCGTCAGCCTGTTGATTTAAATCAGCCAGGCTGAACGTTACCTGTGGAAAAATGAGGCGATCTAATAACAGATCAGCTGACTGACCGCAAAAACAATAAATTTTGCTGCAGCCTCAAACTGAGAGCGGCCTCGATTTGTCAGAACGTGTAGATTTACCCGGCCGATGAAATGAAGTTTTAGCAAAGTTCATATTTTTCAAATCCCATCATCACGGAGTATTTCTGTGGCGTCGGGTCAAGCTGCCACGCCTCGGCCTCTGCTGAAACAACATCCCTGTAGTGCACACACACACACACACACACACACACACACACACACACACACACACACACACACACACACACTCCCTCTTCCATCCTCAGTAATTCTTGCACCTGCATTTCTTTTGGCACCAAACTCCGGAGACAGATCTGTCTCATTTTAAGTCGTGACACATTTGCTTTTAAATGATTTTCTTTAAAATTTTAATTCTTCTGTAATTCTTAATATGCTGTTTTTATTACCACAGCTGATATTTATGCCTCACGTTGTTGTACATGTTTGTGTTATTATTGTTTTCATCAGTAGCCGTGTTAGTATTTCTCTGTCTTTGACTCATGGAGGTTCATCTTCAGTGATCAGGCAGAACATGAGGCCAGGCTGGGAACGATGAGTCACACTCTGCCAGGCTCTCTGTGTGTTTAGGAAGCCTGCTGGTGTCCCGTCACCGTCCCACCACGGCCCCGGGACGTCCCACCACGGCCCCAGGACATCCCACCACGGCCCCGGGACGTCCCACCACGGCCCCGGGACGTCCCACCACGGCCCACGGCCCCGGGACGTCCCACCACGTCCCGGTCAGTTTGACCTGCTGCAGTCAAACTGACCACTGAAACGCCCTCAGATCCTCAGCTAACGTTAGCTAACGTTAGCTAACGTTAGTGTTAGCGTTGGTGTAAACCATGGGACATGTTGCACCTCCCAGACTGCAGTGGAAATAAATCATGTGACTTTCTTGCAGTATCCTGATGAGAGTTGCTCCTGAATGCACTTTTGTGTTTTTTCATATTTTCAGCTGATCAGTCAGTGGCTGTGCAGCTGGACGGGGCCTGCAGGGCCGGGGCCCGCAGCCCGGGGCCGGGGCCCGCAGCCCGGGGCCGGGGCCCGCAGCCCGGGGCCGGTCCAGGTGATTTCTTGTTGAAAATCATAAAGGGTGTGTGTGGTGTCGGGCCGGGTGGGCTGACCAGCCCGGCCCGGCCCGGCCCGGCCCGCCGTGGTCTGAGGTGCGGCGGCGTCGAGGAGGACGGCCGCTCTCGCTCTCCTCACACTTTCTCCTGAACTTCTTTCTCTGTGTGTTTTGGATCAGCTGTCCCTCGTCAGGTTTTAAGACGTGACCTTCACCGATCGTGCCGTTTGGGGTTTTTACTGGTTTAAACAATTTGTCAGGCACATATTTTTTATATTTCATATTTCTTTCTATATTCTTATAATTTAATTTGTGTCTTGAGCTGCAGCTGACCCACTCTCTGCTCTGGGATCATAAAGTTTTTCTGACTGTGATTCTAAAGCCTGTAACTGAAGGAGGAGCTGATGGAAATCAACCTGCA